>NC_071354.1:111951637-112191637 GCF_943734655.1 Sabethes cyaneus | reverse complement strand
GGAGAGGATTAAGGGTGATGCGGTGGTTGTTGAAGCGAATGCCAACGTTTCATACGCAGCGATCCTCCGAAAAGTCAGAGAAGCCCCGAAGTTGAAGGAACTCGTAGAGAAAGTGGTAGAGAACCAGGCGAACTCAAAAGGGAGAGATGCTTTTTGAACTGAAAAAGGATCCATCCGTTAAGAGCGCAGCTTTCAAGGATCTTGTTGCCAAAGCACTTGGAGATGAAGCGAACGTGAAAGCGCTTTCCCAAGAAAGGCATATGGTGAGACGCAGACGGCGACGATTCGTCTCTCAGCGGTAGCAGCGCCCAAGCTACTGATGAAGGGTAAAATTAAAGTTGGTTGGTCAGTGTGTGTTCTGAAAGCCATCCCTCGTGTGACCAAGGAAATGGAACGTTGTTTCAGGTGCTGGGGCTTCGGCCATCAGGCGCGTAACTGTGAAAGTCCGGATAGATCCAGATCATGCCGGAAATGCGACGAGAATGGCCATTTTGCAAACGACTGCGCAAAGCCACCGAGGTGTATGCTCTGCAATAATTCAGAGAGAAATGACCACACGACGGGAGGCTTCCAATGCCCAGCGTATAAAAAGGCGAAGGCGGATCAGCAGTGATGGAGGTGAGAGGTGACCCAGATTAATCTCAATCATTGCGACATAGCACAACAACTGTTGTGACAGTCGACAACGGAGTCGTTGTGCGACGTCGCAATAATTGCAGAGCCGTACCGAATTCCTCCCGGTAATGGTTACTGGGCAGCTGATAAAGCAGCAATGACTGCAATACACGTAATGGGCAAGTTTCCCTTTGAGGAGGTGGTTTCCAGTTCGTATGAAGGTTTCGTGATTGTCAAAATCAACGGGATCTACGTATGCAGCTGTTACGCACCCCCAAGATGGACTATGGAGCAGTTCCACCAGATGCTGGAGGCGCTGACCGAAAAACTCATCGGGCGAAGGCCGATCATCGTTGCGGGAGACTTTAACGTTTTTGGGATCTTTCCCAAAATAGTCCATGTAACTAGATGAACAAAGTTCAAAGGGGCAATTGAAGAAATCCTGTGATGGTGGCTGT
The DNA here is from genome assembly GCF_943734655.1 of Sabethes cyaneus. Lineage (NCBI taxonomy): Eukaryota > Metazoa > Arthropoda > Insecta > Diptera > Culicidae > Sabethes > Sabethes cyaneus. The sequence continues at coordinate 112,190,564 of NC_071354.1, read as the reverse complement.
ACGGGGTGCGCGTCATGTTGGACAGGTCGTCTCGACAGGCGGAGAAATCCCGCGATGGTGGTTGGCTGTAGAAGAACACTCCTGAAGTAGCGCACGTCTCGACAGGTAGAGTTTTTGCGATCGTGATGCTAGCAACACTTACGCAAGGAAATCCTGCGAGGGTGGCCGTGAAGGGATGGACGGTAAGTTGGTCGCCATCCCAGCATCGGTGCACATCTCGACAGGTAGTGGAGTAATGCATAAGTAATGGGCATGAGTAATGGGCTGTGGAGTGGGGGAGCAGATGCACCAACGGCAGAGGATACAGTCTGTTAGAAGCTCTGGCTAAGATGGAAATTCAGGGTGTCGATTTCCTGAAAAATCAGGGAATATCAGGGAATTCATTTTTGGATCAGGGAAATCAGGCAATATCAGGGAATTTAGAAATTCAATCAGGGAAATTTTGTTTACCCGGCAATATTGTTGATCAACTTTGGAATCAAATCAATTTTCGTGTAAAATATACGCAGATTGATCGGTTGAATTAAAACTTGTTACATGTATAGTGGCGATTCGATTATCTTTCAGTTTGCCGTAAATTTTTTATTTGTACTGCGCCGTAGAATTGTCAGACTTCACTCGCTGTAGTGCTCGAAATCGGCAATGGCAGGCCTCACGCACTTCAGATCGGGAAGAACGCAGCGCGGCGTTTAGAGTGGCCAGGGCTGCATTGAAACGGGAGATAAAACAAAGCAAACGCAACTGCTTCAATAAGCTGTGCCGAGAAGTAGACGCTAACCCCTGGGGCGTACCGAATCGTTATGGCGAAAGTAAAAGGTCCTGTGACAATTGGAGAGTTGTTTCCGAATAAGCTGAAGGTTATCGTGGAGGGACTATTTCTGACGCACGCCCCTACGATGTGGCCAACAATACCGTACGGTCCAGAAGAGAGGGCTAGCGCTGATGGTCTGCAAGTCTCAATCGATGAAATAGCGGCAGTGGTAAGACAGCTAAAAATGAAGAAGCCCCCTGGTCCTGATGGGATTCCTAACGTGGCTCTTACGGCAGCAATATAAGCGTTCCCGGATTTGTTCAGGACCGTGCTGCAGAAATGCTTAGAAGATGGTAGCTTTCCAGACCGATGGAAGATCCATAAGCTAGTGTTGTTGCCGAAGCCAGGGAAGCCTGCGGAAGATCCAGCGTCATACAGGCCGATATGTCTACTGCATACATGCGGAAAACTCCTGGAGAGGATAATCCTGAATAGGCTTACGAGGTATACAGAATGTGAACACGGTCTGTCAAACATGCAGTTTGGGTTCTGGAAAGGGAAGTCCACGGTGGATGCAATTCAGACAGTGATCGAGCGAGCCGAGAAGTCGTCCAAACAGAGGCGAAGAGGAGATCGTTTTTGCGCCGTTGTAACGATCGACGTAAAAAACGCCTTCAATAGCCAGTTGGGAGGCCATTGCCGACTCGCTGCATAGAATGCATGTCCCAGGATATCTATGCAGAATACTGAGGAGTTACTTCAGGCATCGGACGCTTGTTTACAAGACCGCCGAGGGGCGCAAGACGACGAACATTACGTCTGGAGTCCCACATCCTTGGCCCAACACTCTGGAACGGGATGTACAACGGTGTACTGTCTCTGAAGCTGCCTAGAGGCGCGGTGATCGTCGGCTTTGCAGATGACATCATGCTATCGGTGACAGGCGAGTCACTGGAGGAAGTAGAAATGCTGGTGACAGAGGCGATTAGAAGTATCGAGAACTGGATACTTGGTGCAAAGCTACAAATCGCCCACCATAAAACGGAGGTTCTGCTGGTTAGCAACTGTAAAGCCGTACAACATGCAGTCGTCACCGTCGGAGAGCACATTATTACTTCAACGCGCGCGGTCAAGCATCTGGGAGTAATGATAGACGACCGGTTGAACTTCAACTGCCACGTCGACTATGCTTGCGAGAAGGCGGGGAAGGCTATGAATGCGATAGCCAGAATCATGCCGAATTGTTACAGGCCGAGTAGTAGTAAGCGGAGACTGCTAGCTAGTGTGCCATCATCGATACTGCGGTATGGAGGTCCAGCCTGGATCGCAGCACTACGATCGAAGCGGAATCGCGTGAAGCTGAATAGTACCTTCCGACTCATGACTGTAAGAGTTGCCAGTGCATATAGAACAATATCGTCGGAGGCAGTATATGTTATCGCTGGAATGATCCCCATCAGCATCATGCTCGTGGAAGATAACGACTGTTACGGACGAAGAAACATCAGAGGGGCCCGGAAGCTGGCGAGAGAAGAGTCGCTGAGCAAATGGCAGCAAGAGTGGGATAGGACCGAGAATGGTAGATGGACGCACCGACTCATACCGGTTCTGTCAACCTGGTTGAACCGGAAACATTGAGACGTCGGGTTCCACTTTACGCAGTTTCTCTCGGGTACGGTTGCTTCAGGCAATACCTGCACCGGTTCGGGCACGCAGCGACACCATTCTGCCCGGAATGCAGAGAGACGGCAGAAGAAACATCACAGCATGTGGTTTTTGAATGTCCTCGATTTGCCGCGATACGAAGGGAGATGCCGCCCCTGACGGTGGAGAACATAGTAGGCGGAATGTGTCGGGAGGAGAGCGTGTGGAATGCAGTCACCAGCGTTGTAGCACAGATTATGTTGCATTGTTGTTATGTTGGTCGCTTTCCCTGGATCGGTTCGCGTCTCGACAGGTGAAGTTTCCACAGTGCAGTGGCGAACTCCACGGAGCAGTGCTGAGCCTAACAAGAAACCCTGCGAGAGTGACCGTGAGGAGATGGAAGTCATGACGGAGCAGTGCTGAGCCTAACAAGAAACCCTGCGAGGGTGGCCGTGAGGAGATGGAAGTCATGACGGTCGCCATCTTTGAATCGGTACATGTCTCGAAAGGTGCAAGGAAAGTGGTCGGTGAAGGAGAATGTAGTAGCAACAAGAATGGCAGAACCCTGCGAGGGTGAATGTGAAGGAGTGGACGTTATGACGGTCATCTCCGGACCGGGGTGTACAGACACAGCCTCCCCCCGAAGTAATACTTAACGGTAGTTCCGGGGGGGGGGGTTATGGTCAGACGCCCGTGAGGTTTTTAGTGGGTTAGAGTCCCACACTGTGCCACGTGATGTAGTGATGTAGCAATATATCATTAGTGTGCCTGGCATTAAGCGCTTCCTCACGTAAAAAAACATACACACACACAGAGTATTTCGTCGGAAGCCGTCTGCGTTGTAGCTGGGATGATTCCCATTGATATCATCTTGACGGAGGACAGTGAATGCTATAAGCGAAAGGACATCAGAAGAATAAGAAAAGTTATGCGAGCAGAGTCATTAGTCAAGTGGCAGCTAGAGTAGAATGCTGCGACCAACGGTAGATGGACGCAAAGGCTAATAGAGGTTCTCTCAATCTGAGTAAATTCTATCTGACACTATTTCTTTCGGGACATGGTTGCTTCAGACAGTATTTACACCGATTCGGTCACGCAAGGTCACCCTTCTGTCCGGGGTGCGATGGCGTGAAAGAAACACCGGAGCATGTGATCTTTGTTTGCCCCAGGTTTGAAGCGATGCGCACGGAAATGCCTACACTCAACGTAGACAACATTATTAAAGAAATGTGTCAAGATAAGGGCACTTAGAACGTCGTCAATAGATCGATCTCAAGTACTCTTGCCAATCTGCAGCAAAAATGGAGGGCAGCCCCGCAAGTCGGCAGCGCTTAGCTTGGAAGGAGTGGTGATGAGTATATAGAGGACAATGTAGCCCATTGAATGGACGTCTCTAGGCCGCATATGACACACAAATCAAAAGCAACGCGATTCTGGGCGCGGTAAAACTCTAGACGGACTCATATGTGTGGAAGATGGGATCTTTCCCAAAATAGTCCTTGTAACTAGATGAACAAAGTTCTGAGGGGCAATTGAAGAAATCCTGTGATGGTGGCTGTGCGGGGTGCGCGTCATGTTGGAGGGCACTTCCTTGTCAAATCACGTCTCGACAGGCGGAGAAATCCCGCGATGGTGGTTGTGCTGTTGAAGAGCACTCCTGAATTAGCTCACGTCTCGACAGGTAGAGTTTTTGCGATCGTGATGCTAGCAACACTTACGCAAAGAAATCCTGCGAGGATGGCCGTGATGGGATGGACGTTAAGTTGGTCGCCATCCCAGCATCGGTGCACGTCTCGACAGGTAGTGGAGTGATGCATAGGCACGCCCTCCTCCAGAAGTAATGCCTAGCGGCGGTCCCGGGAGGATATTAGGTTAGGAGCAGTGACATTTTTAGTGGGTTAGAGTCCCACACCGTGCCACGTGATGTAATGGATCATCAGTGTGCCAGGCATTGAGCTTTTCCTCAAGATCAAAAAACGCGCGCACACATACACACGCGCGTACGCACACACACGCACACATAGGCGCGCACACACGCACACCCACACACCTATATTTAAAAATTTTCAAAAACATATTAATACATAATTTTAAGAGGGTTACTCCAATTTACAAATGTTGCTGCGTATTTTATGGAGCGTTTTGCTTAAGGGGGGACCCTACTCTGGAAGGTCGAAAAAAAAAAACAAATTTTCGTAAATTTTTTTCGGATGCTAAAATTAAAGTTAAGTGTTGGGGTATTTTGGATACTGGTTAAGGTATATTTGAAGACATATTTTGCATTTTTTGGATCCCAGAACCACCAGATTCTGAGATACATGTACCGCCAGCTGATAAAGTATAATTTCCAGAACCACGCACTTAAAGTTTCATACAGCGATGCATTTCCCTTGAAGTGACCAGACAGTTTTCCGTAACTTTTCAACGAGATCAGATATCAAAAAATCCATTTGACATGAAATTTCTGAAGGCATAAGTGTCTTGAAAATGCAAAATAATAAAATTCGATTTTTCCGACTTTCCAAAGTAGGGTCCCCCAAGTGGACATATTGCCCCTATCAACCCTACGGATTTGAAGCAAGAGCAATTTAATTACCTTTTCATTCATGGATGATGGATCCATGTAGCTATATGCCCCGTTATCATCTGGAGCCTGTAATAAAAAAGTATCGTATATTAGTTTTTGAATAAGGTCAAATTATGGAATAAGGCAGGAAAAGCATTTTTTTATATTATTTGAATGGATCAAGGAATTTAAGCGAATTTAGAGATTATGATTTCAAACAGCTTTGCTAATGAGCAAAAGCCAGAATTTGAGTTACATTGCAAGATAATACACCTTGACCAAACTCGTGTTTTTAGTCTTTGACCTTGAAATGCGGTCAGGCATTAATATTAATATTTTCTCCCGATGAATTTTTTAAAATTAGCATTTTATGAATCGTGAAGACCTGTACTAACACATTTTGAAAGAAAATGTTATGCACATCAAAGTTGCATGATCGCACCGTTCAGACAGAGCGTGTGCCGGCCACGTCCGAATGCGGGTCCTGGTGGGATGGGAAGGCATGTTAGTCCAATACTTGTTGCTACTAAAGACCAGGGAATCCTCTGCATCTTCACAAGTATTTCGGGAAAGGAATTGTGGTTAGTAGATGGGAGGATAACGTAAGTATGTAAGCACCAGTTATATGAGACTAACCTGGATATTCGAAAATTTTCTTGTAAAGCCAGTAATTACGAAAATTAAGATATAAAAAATACCTTTTCAATAAGTTTAACATAATGCCAATGGTACTCATATACTGTATATACACAACCATAATTTAATTTATATCGAAAAATACTATGCACATGCGAGATTTTCAGCTCGAAAACTACGTGACAACTTGAACTTATTATACCTGAAAATAAAAATCGGCGATAATGAAACGAGCCAATATAGTCCCTAAGTTGATAAGCATTTCCTCTTACCAACGCTAATATGCAGAGATATAGCGCCCTGCTTGTTTTCGGTATCGTTTTTCGTGAATAACCGCACTGTTTTTCTTAACTTCGAATTCATTCTGCAGAAAAACCCGCAGAGTGTTCCAGGTTGTGATGTAGCTCACCGTATTAAGGGATAATTTAGCCAACCCAACTCTTCTTTGCCAACACGAATCTTTGAAGCTCCGAAAACCCAAGTCTGCTATTTCCTCAAAGTCGGCGATCCACTTATTCACTGAATAATAATCTGTACCACTGAATTCTGCAAAAGCCGCTTCTACTTCTTTCATATTCCATCGTTGTTCCAGCACGCCTCGTCTTTCACAAACGGCACCTCCTTGAACGTCAACTACATTTTCAGCACGATTATCCGCACCGAAACAGTCATTTTCCATATGCACAAATTCAGATGGCCGTCCGATGTTGCGACCATAAGCCGCCGCCCCATTCACACCACCACCACCACCACCGATATCGACACTGCCATTGTTTTCACCGGCGTTTACGTTTTGTCCCACTGGCATCATAAGCCCTGCCAATAACTCTGTACGCGATACGTGCTCGACTGAATTTCCAACAATATTTGGAGTACTAAAGGCCGGTTGGACTACCGAAATTCTGCGCATGTTTTCCAATAGTCCGTTCAACCTAACGTTTTCTTGCATTAACGACTGCATCTCCGTGCGCATGGCATTTATCTGTTGGCTAAGATTCATAGCCGTAATATTTGAGTAGTTAAGTTGATCTGTCAATTGAGCGAACGTATTATTCGGATTAACTTGCACTGGTGCCGTACTGTTTGCGAAGGAAGGTTGAAAAACGTAATCGAATGGTCGACCGATGGTAGGGGGCGGTATTGGTGGTGTTTGCGGTCTATCGTCCATTGTTGCACTTAACAATTGTCTGGATTCGATCGAACCCGTTCACTTTTCTACAGTATTATTGTGTTTTGACCAACTATTATGTGTATTATTAGAACTTGCTGATTCTTTTCGGTGAAAATCAAAAACTGTTGATTTGGTGTGACGTTTCTGCCTACTGTTTTCCTTCGGCCATCATCAGACGTAATAACGCGTCAATTCTGCATCATCACTCACATTACTCATCACTCACAATTGGTTGTGAGTGACGATACAGAATTGACGCGTTATCACGTCTGATGATGGCCGAAGGAAAACAGTAGGCAGAAACGTCACACCAAATCAACAGTTTTTGATTTTCACCGAAAAGAATCAACAAGTTCTGATAATATTAGTGTCACGGTGATCTAAATACGCAAATAACAACTATTATATAAACTTGGAGAGTAAACTTTATTTGTCAAGCATTTGTAGACTACATACAATAATATTATTACAATGTTTACTTATATACTATACATTATTCCTATGGCTGAGTCGTAGTTTAATTTGGATTCTGGACATAGTGATGTCAATTCTTTCGCAATTTTGATTATAAAGGCGCATCATATTATTGACTGGTCCATTTTTCGCATAATTGGTCTTATATGATTTTTCCAAAAATATTTTTCTAGTCCTAAGGTTACGACACGGCGCATAAAAGTTTAATTATTTAGAGAATTTATTTAGAGAAATAATGTCATTGATAAAGTAAAGCATTGCTTGTTCGCGACGTTCTTTAAGTATTTGTATATGGATGAGCATGCAGCGCGCTTCATAAGATGGTAATGGAAATACTGTCCAGTTAAGTTTTCGAAGCGCGTATAGTAGAAATAGTTTCTGAACAGATTCAATGCATCCTTCGTGTAACGCAGTGTGTGGGCATAGAATATTGCAATATTCCAGAATAGGTCTTACATATGTAATGTATAAAAGTTTTATTGTATATGGGTCTTTGAAATTATGACTGAAGCGTTTGATAAAGCCCAGCATTCTATTTGCTTTGTTAATAATGGTATTGTAATGTTCTGTAATTGTTAGTTTTGAGCCTAAGATTACTCCTAGATCCCTTACAATTTTACATTTTGGTACAATATTGTTTCCTAAGTATACGTCAATAGAGGGAGTTTGAATTTTCCTGCTAAATGCTATTGAGTTACATTTTTTTACATTCAGGTTTAGTAAAGATTTGTTGGGTCAAGTGTTGAATACATTGACTTCATTCTGAAATACTGCGATGTCATGGGCATTTTTTATTTCCATATATATTTTCATGTCGTCTGCATGTACAAGTACTTTTGAGTGGTTAAGTATAAAGGAAATGTCATTTACGTGCAAAATGAAAAGAAGTGGCCCTAAGTGGGAACCTTGGGGAACCCCAGAGGTGACTTGAATAGGGTCCGAGAGGGCATTTTGAAAGCGAACAATTTGTTTGCGTTCCGTTAAATATGACTGAAGTCATTACAAGAGCTTCGGTTCTATTCCAAATTTTTCCTAATTTGAAGATTAATAATGGTATGTCTATTCTGTCAAATGCCTTACTAAAGTCCGTGTAAATAGCTTCTACGTGGTTGCCATTGTCCATTGCATTCAGAGTAAAAGTTACAAATTCCAGGAGATTTGAGGCAGTAGAGCGGCCTTCAAAAAAGCCGTGTTGCTGACTTGTAATTCTGTGTTTTAGTTGTCGGAAAAATTTTCCATTTACAATTGATTCAAATAGTTTAGGAATGCAAGAGATAATGGTAATTCCACGGTAGTTTCGGGTGTCTGATTTAGTTCCTGATTTGAAGATAGGGACTGAATACGAAGATTTACATATTCCCGGGCATTTTCCATTTTTCAGACACATGTTAAATAGGCGTTGTAATGGTGTAGCAAGTTCTTCGGCCAGGTTTTTGAGAAATATGGGTGGTATACCGTCAGGCCCCGGTCCTTTTGACGTATTCAGGCCTTCGAGTGCGGCCGGTTAAGGCCCTAACCCAGCGAGGTTAAGGTGCCGAACAAAGTCGCATTCGGCTTTGCGCGACTCCGTATAGCCAATAAGATGGGAGCGGGAACTCTTATCCCTACCTCCACGCGGTACCGGCCGGGACGCAACTGGGTCTAGGGTCGACCAAATACCAGTCTTTGGTTACACCCTCAGTTGTGTGCTAACAGGGAAAGGGGGGAACGTTGTGCTTGAGGGTAGCGTGGCGCAGTGGTGTAAAGAGGCGAGCGGGGCTCAACTCCTATAAGCCAGCTGCGGGCGCCGTAGTGCTGGCGGGTAGCGTGGCGCAGTGGTGTATAGAGGCGAGCGGAACTCAATTCCTATAAGCCAGCTGCGGACGCCGTAGCGTCCTGTCAGAGCTCAGGACTTTAAGCAAAAAAGCCGGGTCAGGAGTACCATGGGCACATTAGGATCGGTTTCAGGAAGATCCTAATTATGGTGTACTGGACGGGCGGGAATAAACGTTTGGATTCGGCGCTATAGGGCTGCCGGCTGTGCTATTCTACTACCTTAGGTAAGGAAGGGTGGTACCTTCCCGAAACGGCGAGTAGGCTAATGGTACAGCTGCCTTCCGTCCCGTTAAAACCGTGGGTGGTCTCTAGGTACGTTCAAAGCTCGTCACTCACGTCAAAGTGCGGTGGTGTAGGCTCAGATGATACATTCCTGACTAACGCTGATCGGATGCTAACATCCCTGCCCCTATGAAGGGTAGGGGGGAGTGTCCCTAGCCATGGCCTCCCTGCTTGCATAGGTCACCATGGGATCGTTAAGGCGACTACACAATTAAAAGTGGAGATAGCGACCTTGAGTTGGGACCCATAAGCATGGAAAAATTCCTAACTTTTAACGAGGATACGAATGCGGGTGCTACTGGTGGCAAAGATGATATCTTTGCCAAAAGTAGTAAGTTGGCGAGATCACCAACGACAAAGACAGGTAGCCCCCCGCTATCGGGGGCGCGACCCAAGAAGAGAAGCCCGCCGAAATCGGGGGCACAGCCCATACAGGGAAGCCCCCCGAAAACGGGGGCAATACTGAAGAGGAAGTTGACCCCACCAAAGTCTAGCACCCCAGTTAGAACGCCGGCGGCCACCGCTGCTAGCTCAGCTAAGAGGCGGGCGACAGCGGTAGGAAAATGTCAACAGAGGGCGTGGTGCACCCTCTTAAGGCGGAAGTTGGGCTTCCTCCAGCTTGCTGGTCCCAACCATGGACCAACGTTGGCGGCCAAGAGGCAGCGGACCCTGGCTCGCGCCTCTACCAGCGAACGTGCGGAGGCGGTACCGGATGGTGTTGCCGGGACCGGGGAAGAGGAATGGCGGGTGAAACGGCACAGGAGTTGCTTTGGCAAACGGCAGCCGAAACGGGGTGCGATATTGCCATTATCGCGGATCTCTACCGGGTCCCCCGGGGCGGCGCAAACTGGGTAATCGACAAGGGTCGGATGGCAGCGATTGCCGTGATGGGTAGATACCCGATCCAGGAGGTGGTTTCGTCCAACCAAGAAGGGTTCGTGATTGCTGTAGTCGATGGCGTCTGCATCTGTAGCTACTACAGATCAGTTCAGAAGCAGTTTGACCGGATGCTAGACGTGCTCACCGACGAACTCACGGGCCGCAAGCCCGTTGTCATTGGAGGAGACTTCAATGCTTGGGCTGTCGAATGGGGTAGCAGGTGCACTATCCCGAGGGGACAAAGCTTGCTGGAAGCTCTGTCCAAGCTGGATGTAAGTCTGGCTAACGTGGGATCAATCAGTACCTTTTGCAGGGGGGTACAACAATCGATCATCGACATCACCTTCTGCAGCCCAACGTTGCTTGCCAACATGGGCTGGAGGGTCGACGGACGCTACGGCCACGCGGGTTGAAGTCGACAGGGAGGAGGTGGAAAGTGAAGTTCTTCGACAAAGACCTGTTCGTTGAAGCACTCAGTGCAGAGAGCATCCGCTCGAACCTGAGCGCTCGTGAGCTGACCAACGTCCTAGTACGGGCATGTGATACCACTATGCCCAGGACGGGGCAGCCAATGAACGGTCGTCGCTCGGTATACTGGTGGAGTGATACCATTGCCCAGCTCCGTTCCAGGTGCCACAGAGCGAGAAGGCTAGCGCAGAGGGCCCGGACCGATGCAGAAGCTGAAGCTCGGGGAGTCGAACTTAGAGCAGCCAGGTCGGCGCTCAAGAAGGAGGTTAGGCGTAGCAAGAAATCCTGTTTCCAGGAGCTATGCCGCGATGTGGACTCAAACCCCTGGGGCGGTGCATACCAGGTGGTGATGAAAAAGATGAAGGGTACATCCGCGCCGCAGGAAACCTGCCTCCAAAAGCTGAGAGTCATCGTGGAAGGGCTCTTTCCGCAACACGATCCAGTTTGGTGGCCTCCAACCCCGTACGGTCAATCGAATGATGTTCACATTCCGGTCACGAATGAGGAACTCATCGTAGTTGCCAGGGGTTTGAAAACGAAGAAAGCGCCCGGTCCTGACGGGATTCCGAACGAGGCACTCAAAGTGGCGATCCAAGCATATCCCGATATGTTCAGAGAGACGCTTCAGAATTGCCTGGAGGTATACGAATTTCCAGACAAATGGAAAGTCCAAAGATTGGTACTGCTGCCAAAGCCAAGGAAACCGCCTGGTGATCCCTCGTCGTACAGGCCAATTCGCCTATTGGACACGTTAGGCAAATTGCTAGAGCGGGTAATCCTAAACAGGCTGACGCCTGTGGTGGAAAGTAATGTCGGACTGGCAAGCACGCAGTTTGGCTTCCGTAAGGGGAAGTCCACTGTAGATGCCATAAAGTCCGTGGTGGAGAGGGCCGAGTAGCTTATGAAACGGAAAAGGCGAGGCGACAGGTATTGTGCCATAGTCACAATCGATGTCAAAAACGCCTTTAACAGCGCTAACTGGGGAGCAATCGCGTTAGCGCTGCATAGGATGAGGGTACCGGACCATCTATGCAGGTTGCTTAAAAGTTACTTCGGGAACCGGACGCTAGTGAACGACACGGCGGATGGGGCGAAGAGGTACAAAATGACAGCGGGTGTTCCACAGGTTTCGATTCTCGGCCCCACGCTTTGGAATGCCATGTACGATGAGGTGCTGATGCACGAACTACCCACTGGGGTCAAGATCACTGGCTTCGCCGATGATATCGTCCTTACAGTGGTAGGCGAGTTTCTAGATGAGGTGGAAATGCTGGCATCAGACGCCATAAGCATAATAGAGGGTTGGATGGCAGGCGTCAATCTACGATTGACCCACCATAAGACGGAAGCGGTGATGATCAGTAACCGCAAGTCGGCCCTAGAGGCCAAAATAATCGTTGGAGGACAGGTGATTGTCTCCAAACGAAGCACATAGGAGTATGTAGAACAAAAACGTGGCCAAAATTATTTCAATGGTGTTTAAGTCTGTTGATGCATCAAATAGCTTGAAAAAGTTATTATTTATTATTTTTAGATGATAAATCTAGTAAATAACAGCTTGTTTTCAGCTAGCAGTGACATATGTCCTCTTTGACATACATTTTCAGTGTAGTATTCCCATTTATCGTTAAGCAAATATTGGAATCAAGAGAAACATGACTTAAAAACAAAATTACATCATTGTTGTATTTTTTCTGCAGTACAATAAAAAAATGTAGATCGTAAGTCCTAATTTTACGATTTGGAAACCGCTACGAATTTGAATCACTCTCACTTTCATCTGAACTCGCGTTTGATACATCGTTGAATTCTTCAAGTTACAGGTTTGGCTGACCTGGAACGAGTAGTTTAAGCGCTTCGACTGTTAAAGACTGGGTAGTTTTTATTGGCTTTGCGCGAGAATTAATCAGCAATAGTATTTCTTTCTTATATTATTAATTTCACGGGCGAATCTGACTTTGACTGGATGTCAAAACTTCAGCGATTAAGGATTATGACATACAATTTTTTTCTGCCCGGTAATGTTACTTATTATCCGAAGAGGAACGACGGAGCTTATAAAAATGTTGGAATCGCTGTCTAACGGGTACTCAAATTTTTGATTATATTGAATATTGTTGAGAACCATCGCAGCCCCACTTGCTAATCAGCTCCGAATCAAATCAGAATTTAGATTTCCATCATCAGGCAAGGACAAAAAACGTCATCTAGATCTAGATATTTACATAAGCGTGAAGCTGCTACTAGGACTGCAACTTTACCTCAGCATGGGTATCTGTTACTGAAAATTCTACTTCTGGTGAATAGCAGTTTCGTTTAGCGTTCTTCAAAAGCGAATAATAAGGATAAATGTTTTTGTTTGAAGAATATGTAATTTTATACTGCTTTTTCGAAACGACGAATATAGTTAACGCGTGTCCTGGCGAATGCTTTTGAACAGCATTTAACTGTACAGCTGTCAGCGCGTTTTTTAATTCTGAAGCTTTTGAGGGATTTTAGGTGATATCTTTAATGATGCTGGAAACCGTCGTATTTCCCACAGATCTTTGACTTATTTGTGTTGCATAACTTAAGATCTCAACTGGGACATTTTCTCACAGTTCCAGGCTTCGCTTGTTTCTCTCAGTAGAGTCTACAAACTTCTTACTTGGACGACCTTCATTTGATATCTCAGACCAAGTAGATGACTTGATTGTAGAACTCATCCAAGTTTTGTTTGCCTCTTTAAACCGAACCTTATGGTTATAAGAAGTCGTCAATGTGCGTTTGAACTATGTTTTAAACCCACTCAATTGATATTTCAGTACATGATAGTGATTCGGAGGGCATTTAAGAGATTCTTTAAGTTTTTTTTTCTGTAAACAATAGCGTTTTGTCGATTGAGCGATCAGGACATTGCCGTATAAACTGAAAGAGGTGGTTTCTAGAAAATTTCCGGTCAATTCTCTCAGAATTTGAAAGAATACATCGAAATTTCTTAACTAATGCATGACAAACACATGCGTGAGATTTTCTTTCGCAACATTATTCTGGAACTCCATACCTTTCAAAATGTTTCAAGATGTTATCAAAATGGCCGACATATGATGCTATAAGTATCTAACAATACAACAATGATAAATAGCGCGTGGTTCATTCACATTTTGATTTTTGAATTTTGGCCAGGTTTTTGGCTGATATACTTCTACGTGCGAAGTGTGAAGTACCTGGGTGTCATGGCAGACAACAGGCTGAACTTCACCAGCCATGTGGATTATGCTGGTGGTAAAGCGTCAATGGCGGCTACTGCGCTGTCCAAGATCATGCCGAACGGCTACGGTCCTAGCAGCAGTAAGAGACGCCTGATGGCCAGCGTTGCCATGTCGGTGCTACGATACGGTGCACCGGCGTGGGCCCCGGCTTTGGAGAGTAAGCGCAATCAGGCATGCCTGAACAAGGTGTTCAGGCTGTTAGCATTGCGCGTTGCGCGCGGCTACCGTACCATATCGTTGGATGCGATTGGGGTTATTGCAGCCATGATTCCCATATGCATACTCCTAGGTGAGGATATCGAGTGCCATAGGCAGAGGAACGTCAGGGGCGCTAGGGACAGAGTTAGGTTGGACTATATTAGGCGTTGGCAGGCGGAATGGGATCGCACCGACCTTGGTTGATGCACCCATAGGCTGATCCAGAACATATCGTCCTGGATCGGTAGAGGACATGGTGAAGTAAACTTTTTCCTTACCCAGTTTCTGTCGGGACATGGATGCTTTAAGAAGTATCTACATACGCGTGGGCGGGTAGACTCACCCTTTTGCCCCGTTTGCACGGTAGCCGAGGAAACGGCGGAGGATGTGTTTTTTCACTGCCCGCGGTTTACGTCCACTCGGCGGGTGATGCTTGCGGTCGTTGGGGAATACACCAACGCCGACGACATTGTGCAGAGAATGTGCGCTGAGCAGCGCGCATGGGGTGCCGTCGTTAGGGCGGTAACGGCGGTGATAACGGAGATGCAACGGCTAGAACGTTTGCAATGACCGGGCCTGACATAGCTTGCTAGGGTCAGTAATGGGCTGATTAGGCAGCCCAGGCCCTAGGTGAAGGGTAGTGGCGGTATGAACACACGCAACGGACAAGTCGGAGTGCTTTGGCACGTCCTCCCTCCTGAAGTAAAACCTAACGGTAGTTCCGGGAGGGGTTCAGGAACGGGCAGCAGGATAGTTTTTAGTAGGTAGGCGCATGTTGGCACCATGTGAATCCTATTCAGCACCGTGAAGGTGCTTTTGTGTACTTCGCCGTATATGGTTGCTTTGGCCCATATATTTTCAAATTCGATATGCTTTCTAGCAATTATTTTTTCCGAAGTAAAGTCAGAGTTTATAGCTTTAAGGACACCTCCTCCAGACTTTTTCTGACTTAGAGACAAATTACGGCCGTGCCGGAATACGTTAAAAAGATTTCCAAAAATTTCTTCGCTTTTGACGCTTTCGTCCCAGCTACTTTCGGTTCCGAGAATGACTTTGAAAGAAGATGATAATAAATTTTGATGCATTTCCTTCATTTTGGCTGGACTTTTCATGCGGTTGAAATTCTGGCAATACACAAGAATTTCAGCAGCATACTGTTTTAATGCAGAAGAAGTTTTTGGAAAATAACACAGGTCTGCAAAAATAAAAAAAAATTCAGATGCATCAGTTATTTTAGGTGATTCATATGTTTTTTGGAGTGCTGAATCCAAAACTGATTTCCGTTTTTCTCCATCACGTACAGATTTTTTGCAAATTATGCTTCTTATATGGAAAAGTCACAAATTAGATGGAAAAATTATTATCACAGATTCGTATTAAAAAACCTAAATAAAATCTTTTTCTATTATTTTAGTAAATTTTTACTCAATAAATACAGGAAAAATACTACTGAACTGAAATTTTTATCTCTAGTCTTTTTTTGTCCTTCAACACTGGTTAATGTACTCAGGTACGCTCACTTACGCAAATTCAACTGCTGTGCCTCACAGAAACAAAATCTGTAAAAGATATGTAAGAAGCATTTGTAGAGCTGAATATAATCTACAATTTTGTTGAATAGAGTAGTGCATTACTATTCCATTTATAATAAAGACGGCCTTTAAGCCTTGGTTTATAAATAGCACGTTTGTTTGAGCTAAGAATAAAGTTGCAATACGATTACCACGTAAATACACAAGTAATGGAGTACTCAATTCATAAAGTTTGTAGATTGCGTTCAGTTCTACAAATGTTTCATACATGACTTTTATCAAATTTGCTTCTATAAGGCAGTACAGTCGACTGAGAGCAAGTGGGTGTATTTGAGCGCACCAAATTTTAAAATAATATTCTCCATAGTTTCTCCATCGTATATGGTTTTCTTCCAAAACATGGAAGGGTTTACATAAATAAATACAATTCTGATGTAAAAATCAATTTTTTAATGTAATTTAAATCCAGGATATTTCTGCTGTTTTATGTCTAAAACCAACTTTCAAGATTATTCAACAAGTATTACATGAAAACGTGACGTGATGGACAATTTTTATTATTTTTTCTGAATTCAGTGGACAAAAATCTATAAGAATCAGTTGAAAAATCCTATGCAGTTTTTTTATGCAGACCTGTGTAATTACTACTTACATTTAAGTTTACTAGCTCCAAAGAGCGCGTCGATAAAATTTCTTCTTCATTAGACTGTGCGTCGTCGTTTGGTGGTTCAAATACTTCCGCGTTGTGCGTCAATTGTAGAGAATATTCGCGTTGTAAGATTTACGTGACGGTACAACCACAGAACAGAAGTGGAAGTCCGAACAATTCGGCGATCAAAACTGGTAACAGTCTTTTTTGTTTTTATTTTTCTTTGGGAAGCTTTTCGCATAGAAGCGAATAACAGCAATATAAGCAGAACGCTCGCTGCCAATCGCATAGCAGCTTTCACATGCTTTCGTGTGCATTCGTGAAAAAAAGTGACTCGCTACCGCCACGTAGGGATGGGAAAACTATCACTAACTACTGATAGTTATCAGTAAGCAATAATATCACTAAGTACCAGTAAGGTTTCGCTATTATTGATATTTACTGATATAGTTACGCTATCCCGTTAGAAATATTAGTTAGATTAAACTTATTGGTCGGTAGTTGCGTACGATAAACATGGATGACACAAATGTCACCTCCATTTAACTCGAACTTTGGCCACTCGTCGCCAGTTTTCCAGTCGTCTCAAAAGTCGCAAATCGCTTCTGACCTGGACGAGCCATCGTGCACGTTGGGCCCCCCTGTTCATGGCGGTGGGGTTGTTGAAGAGGACTATTTTCGTCGCACTGTCGTCCGGCATTCTTACGATGTGTCTGGCCCACCGTAGCCTACTGACTTTCGCCAAATGTACGATGGGATTCTCTCTAATCAATGCCTGTAACTCGTGATTCATACGTCTCCACCACTCTTTGCTTTCAGTTTGCACTCCGCCGAATATCCGCAGTACCCTTTCGTTCGAACATGGCAAGGGCGCGTATATCCTCCGTGAGCGACCTTACGCGTAGTGATGTCCGAAATTTTCAATTATTCGATTACCGATTAATCGGCGAGCGTTGTCTGCACTAATCGATTAATTCAACTATTCGAACTGGTGGTATTCGATTAGAAATATTCGAATACTTTTTTCATTAATTCGATTAATCGAACGATTATGAACGATTAGCGGCCATTATTCGGTGATTATTCGCATTCATATTATTTCCTTTGAACTATTCGATTAATTCAATTACTCGTGCTGGCAGTATTCGATTAAAAATTATTCGAATATTTTTATAGTTATTCGATTAGTTGAATTAATCGAACGATTAACGGACATCACTACTTACGAGTCCATAAAGAACTACTGACCTAATAAAAGATTTGTGCATTATCAGCTTCGTACGGTAGCGTATGCTTCTTGATCGTAGCGTATAGCGAAGGGTAAAGTAGGCTCGATTTCCGGCTGGAATGCGCCGCTAGATTTCCTTACTAATGTTGTCCGCGGTCACCAGCAATCCAAAATACACGAATTCATCTACCACTTCTAGTTCGTCGCCGTCAAGAGTTACCATCCGTGAAAGGCACGCGTTTGGTTCCTTGGAGCCTCTTCCTTTCATGTGTGTAATCGTTGACGTCTTTATTATTAATCTGATCTTCCTAGACTACTGCTTTCAACCTGGCGTAGGTTGCCTCCACCGTCGCAAGGTTCCTAGCTATGATATCAGTCATCTTGTCACCTTCTCTCAACCCTCGCCGCGTATCGAAGGGTGTGTCCCCGAGATGCGCACGAAACACACCACTCGATCGAATAGCGTCAGTTTATCTGGGAACTGGTTCGTGTGATGCATAATTATGATGTGATCCCATAATATCCGCTGGGTGGTGAAAATCTGGTCCGAAGTTGCGCGAACCTCCATAAAGCCCGGTTGGTAAATTACAAAGTAAATTTACAATGAAGAACGCAGTTACAATTTCCTATTTTTTGCTTCAATGCCCTGATGAGTAAAATTACTGATATTTACTGATAGTTATCAGTAACGTACTGAAATTACTGATAGCTATCAGTAACGAATTTTAATGATAGTTCCCATCTCTAACCGCCAGGTTCGCTAGTATCTCTAGAAAGTAGCATGTACATGTTTGGATTTCTACTTCCACTTCTGTTCTGTGGTACAACGCTTGCCAAAAAATTTATTGTTTCTTTCACGCAATTGCTGAAGGCGGTGAGTTCGTTCGCTCACTAAAAATTGTTTGTACGACTGCAAGTCAGCTTCTGCTTCCGGCGGTAAAAGTTCATATTCCTGGTAGACTTCTAGAAAGATGCGCTTCAGATGTTCGGGAGACGTCGGGAGTCCTTCGGATGCCGAAAGCATTCGAATGCTAGTCGATGTTAGTCCTTCTATACAGACTGACGATTTTCATTATTTTTGGGTCGCGCAGTCTACCTTTCAGAAAGTGACGCCGTTTGTTGACTGCTGAGTGAGGCGGACTATAGGTGGACGCATTGGGTCGCATTCAAATAGACTGTATTGAGGAGGTGCTGGAGCTGGGTGTGTGGTGTGGGTGCTGTCGTTGTTATTTTCGTTTTCGTGCAGGCGGACGCTTCTGGTGTTAGTCTGATTTTAAGTCCTATATGGATTAATTGTTTCGCCTTTTTGAAAATTGATGAATTTGGATGTTATGTCCGTTGTTGGCGGTCCAGAAAATTGTAGTTTTGCAGCTGCCAGTAGGTCCTTGTCCAGAGGTAATGCATAATTTTTTGGAAGTATTGGCTGATTGCTTTCGACAGTTCTATGGATATTGTTGTTGGTGTTGTCAAAGTCGTTGCTGCTGTAGATATTATTACTGACATTGCGGTGTTCGCTATTGTTCTGAGTGTAGTCGTTATTATTGTGATGATTGTGACGTGTGTTATTATTGATGTTGTCCGAATTTTTGCGCTGCCGTCTACGTTGTTGTCTACGTCTTCGCGCTGCAATTTCTGCCTGTTTTTCTTGAAAGCGGCGGGTTCGTTGCCTGGAGTCAAAAGAACTCTAATCAACTTTCCAGATTTTTTGCTGCCTACTATACGCCAGCCGGAATTTTGTGGAAGGTCATTTTGTGTCATTTACAGGTGCGGACGGATGCAGTGAGCGTTCCATCCCTTCAGAAAGACTTAGGTGATTGACTGACGCTGGTGTTGCATTCATTTTGGAGGTTTCAGCAGAGAGTACTTTTAGTTCGTCTAGAACTGCTTTTGTTGTAATACTACAATTAAGCTTGCTAATTGACGAGGCTTTAATTGATGATTTAATTGCGTCAATTTTTGATTCAAGTGTAGCAAAAGCGTTTCCAAAATACTTTTCCAAAAGTTTATTTGTGTGTCTTTGGATTTCTGCTACAATTGTGTCATTCACGTTTTCTGATATTTTTTCTTCAATACGATGGAATGATTATGCTATTTTCGCGTTAAGCGGCTTAAAAAATTCGCTGTTAGCATTTCGTACGACGACCGCAAGGTGATCGCTTACGTTTGTTGACAAAGAATGTTTTGATATACTGGCTAATGTGGTGGCTATTTGCTTATTTCCCACATGCCAATGTTATTCAATGGCAGCCATTCGTTTTTCGATTTGTTCCACTGCATCCTGCATATGCGTGATATTCTGCAATTGTGTGATGATTCGATGTTGGCTTTCTGTCTGCTTACTGATTATTTGTTTCAGCGAGTATTTTTCGGTGAAGTCTGGTGTGCATTATGTACATAGTGGCAGAACAAAATTCCGTAAATCGTCCTCCCACTCACGTTTAGCACCAATACAAGCTGCATGAAAACTGCGTCCGCATGTTCCATGACACTTCCAAAGATGACGTAGACTTGTCATTCCACATTCAGGAGCGTTGCACTTCATTACGGCTGGAGTTCACTACGCGGCGGACAAGATATATTATTTACGCACGGTTACGCGACGGTCAAAAATTGTTTATAAATACTAGGGACTCGCGGTTGCGCGACGGTCAAAATTGTCTATAAATATTCGCGAGGCCGTCGCGAGTCGGTAAAAAAAAATTACTTATTGTACTTATGCTACTGCGCAGTAAAAATGCGCGTCCGAACTCTTCGACGGTCAGCGGACGAAAAAAATCTTATATATAAAAATGGAAGTGAAAAAGTTCGACCGCGCATCACTTGAGAACGGAGCGTCCGATTTGAGCCGTCTTTTCTTTATTGTGTTCGTTTCCACCACCGCTCTGTTTTTACGGCGAGAAAAATTGAAAAATTTACTGGGAAGATAGGAAAACTCGAAAAATTAGTTTTCCATATAAAACCCGCAACGCATTGTATGCGCCATGTCATTGGCTGCTATGATCATCGTACGATTTTTTGCAGCACCGTTGTCGTATTCAAACAAACACGTGGTTACCATTGAAATCGCCACATCGAACAATGCTATTAAACATTTTGGGGGTTTACAATTTCAGAAAATAACCATTTCAATAGGTCCAACTTATTAATCAACCTAAACTCAAGCCTAAAGCGTCAACAATAAAATTTGTTAATTTCATTCATTCTGTTAATTATTATTACGATTCTCGTTCAACCGGCCCACTCTGTAATGATCATCAGCATCACTGATGATCAAAAGAGTGCGGGAACTCACTCTCTATCCATACATTGACAGCGCTATCTATAACGAATAACGATAGCATTAGTCGAGAGAATTTCTATAAATACTTGCCATCGATCAAACTAGCATTCATCTTATACATTCATTATGAATAAACCACTTAGTGTGATCACATCGGTCTGTTCCTCTAAAACGTGTTAGTCTGTTAAAATAAACTCTGTGTTAAGAAAACGCAAATTGTGACCAGTGACTTTTCGAAGAAGAACTATCATTTTGTGGTCCTTCGAAACCGGATGACCCGGTGGACACGACAGATTAATATAGTGAACTATCTCCAAAATTTCGTGGCTTTGTTCTTGTGGCGTGGGATCGCGCCATTGCACTTAATCGACGAAGTATTCATCGGTGACGACGAGATTGCAGCCCCCGCAGTAAAGGCGGCGTAAAACTGTTGGAATTAAATTCACATCGGAACGTTGGAGACACGGTTAATATTTGCATCGCCGAACATCGTTTTGGAAAGGAACAGATAAGTACAGGTGGCGAACTGAATGCATGGTCAGTCCTCCGCCATTGCAAATTGGCAAAATTGCATGTGGCCTAGTGGTGAAACAATAAAGTTGAATAAATGCTACGATTTGTGTCTTATTGATTGCAAAGAAAAGGGTTTGGTCCGCTGAGTTGAGTTTCGAGGTTTGTTGGCATTATAGTTGATTTATATTTCACAATTATTAGTCTGTTGATCGGTGGGTTCTTTCTGTCAATTTCTCGGTCGTATATTCATTCGGTCGGTCAAGCTGTGGAGCATTAATTAAAGTGCAGTGAAAATTATACAAAGTGCAATATGTCGAGCACCGAACTGCGGACACTAACAAGGCAGGAACGGCAACTTCGGAGTGTTCTTGATACAATTAGAGACTTCGTTCAGAATTATCAAGAAGCACGTGATAAAACTGGATTGCAGATTCGGATCAAAAAATTGGATGAGGTTTACGATTTGTTCTGTCATGTGCGGACACGAATAGAGATGATTCTCGAAGATACCGACACCGGAGAAGATTTTGTAGATCCAGATGAGTCCGAGGAAGCACATGTTAAAAGAATGGCGGTGAATAAGGAAAAACGTGAGAGGGAAAATCAGCAAATCTTGAAGGTTTTTGTAAGCGAATATTTCCTGCTGAAACAATCGATGGAAGATCTTTTAATGCCTGCCGAATCGAGCTCCAGAATGGTTCCTGCTGCAATCGTCAATCACCAACCGTCCTCCATTTCAATGATGCGTGTGAAGCTTCCAGAACTCAAGCTTCCCACATTTGGTGGTAACTTACGAGATTGGATAACGTTCAGAGATACGTTTAAAAACCTGATTTCGGATAATACACAACTCTCCGACATCGATAAATTCACATATCTTCGTACGGCATTACTCGGGGAAGCGCTTCAAGAAATAGGGTCAATAGAGCTCACTGCGGCCAACTATTCGATAGCTTGGCAAGCACTCGAATCGCGATATGAGAACAAAAAACTGCTGGTAAAGTCTCATCTTGATGCAATTTTGGCGGTAGATCAAATGAAGAAAGAAGGATTTGAATCTTTGAATCATGTCATCAACGAATTCGATAAGCACTTACAAATGCTGAGTAAATTGGGAGAAGATACGGCATCTTGGAGCACTGTCATGGCACATATATTGGCCAGCAAGTTAGACAGCACGACTCTGCGTTTGTGGGAAAGTGAACACCGCTCACGTGATGTCCCAAAATATGTGAATATGATTGAATTTCTGAAGAAACATTGTATCGTTTTACAATCGGTGGCTCCAAACCGTCTCCAACTAGTCGAATCCAAAAGGCCACAGCGGGCTGCTAGTAGCTATACCAGTACACAAATCGTCTGTCCATTCTGCAATAATGAGAATCACCAGGGCTTTCAGTGCACAAAATTCAAGGCAATGAGGGTAGAGGAGAGAAGAAATGCGGTTAAAATCAATCGACTGTGTTACAACTGCTTATCGAGAGGCCACGTATCAAAACTCTGCTGTCGAACTAGTTGTAAAATATGTGGACAACGGCATCATACGATGCTGCACCAAGGTTCCAGAACGAATGCGAGTAAATCTCCGGTTCCACAGCCACCGCACCAGCAAACGAATCAGAAGAACCCACACACGACACAGACACCAACAACCTCACAAACACAGAAACAGACACGAAATACAACTCCTCAGCACGAATCACACCAACCCTCACACGATACCCTCGCTACTTCAAGCACACACGGACACACACCGCCTTCTACACCTACATGCCACAATGCTATCCATTCTGCTGAAGCGGTATTACTTGCTACTGCTCTCATCGTTCTCGAAGATTACTTTGGAAATTCCACGTTAGCTAGAGCTCTTCTCGATAGTGGTTCTCAGCTTTCTTTTATGTCGGAGAGTTTATCGCAAAGGCTCAAGTTTAAACGATCTCGTGAAAATCTCTCCATCAGTGGAATCGGACAAGCTATAAAAAAATGCAAACAATCTGTTATCGCTCGTGTTCGCTCTCGAGTATCCGACTTTATCGGTGACGAAACCTTCTATGTTTTACCGCAAGTGACGCAAACCTTGCCGATTACGAGAGTGAATACCAACCATTGGGAACTGCCAAGAGACATAATCCTCGCAGATCCCACTTTCTATGAGCCAGGCTCAATAGACATTATTATTGGAGCGGGTCTATTTTATGACATACTCTCAACAGATAAGCTTAATCTTGGGAGCGAAGGCCCATCCATGCGAAATAGTGCTTTCGGTTGGATTGTGTGTGGAAAAATTGCGGACAGTTTTAGACATCCTAAATCTGTTGTCGCAAGCACGTGCAGCGAGCAGATAGATGAACTTGTTGCGCGGTTGTGGGAGCTTGAAACCTGTCGATCTAGCACTATTCATTCGGTGGACGAATCAGCTTGCGAAGCCTGGTTCGATCGCACAACAGTTAGAGACGCTAGTGGAAGATTTATTGTGTCCCTACCGAAGAAAGATTCGCTCATTTCCAGAATGGGGGATTCAAAACACACAGCGCTCAAACGATTTCTGGCACTAGAGAGACGACTAGCTGGCAATGCTGAAATAAAAGTCATGTATGAGCAATTTATCGAAGAAAATTTGCGATTAGGACATATGAGAGAGGTTACAGGTGACGATGAATCGACCACACAGCACTATTATATACCGCATCACTATGTTCTGAAGCCTGACAGCTCGACCACCAAATTGCGCGTGGTCTTTGATGCATCATGCGCAACCAGCACTGGAATTTCTCTGAATGACTCCCTCCTGGTCGGTCCAACGGTACAGGATGATTTGCTTGCGATCGTTCTGCGGTTTAGGCTCCACCGCTTTGCTGTGGTCGCAGATATAGAAAAAATGTACCGCATGGTACGGGTGCAATCCAGCGATTGGCGACTGCAGCGGATTTTTTGGCGAACCAACCGAAATGAATATATTCGCATCTTTGAGCTCCAAACTGTCACCTATGGGACAGCATCAGCTCCATACTTGGCAACAAAATGCCTGAAACGATTAGCTGAACTCGATGGAGGCAAGTTTCCGGAAGCAGCAAGGATATTGGCAGAGGATTTTTATGTCGATGACATGATGTCCGGAACAGAAAGCATTGAGGAAGGCGTACGACTATGTGCCGATATGCAAGCCTTGCTGACCGGAGGGGGATTTATACTGCGGAAGTGGAGTTCTAATTGTCCAGCGATTTTAGAACAGATACCTGACGAATTTAAGGATGATCGTACATCATTCGAACTAGACGAATCCAGTGCCACGATTAAAACCCTTGGGCTGATCTGGGAGCCTAGATTAGACTGCTTTAAATTCAAGATTCCTGAGTGGAATCGTTCTGATATTTGCAAGCGTACTGTCCTGTCGGATCTGGCTAAATTATTCGACCCACTGGGATTAGTAAGCCCTGTCATCATTACAGCTAAAATGTTCGTCCAATCCCTCTGGAAACAGAAGGTTTCTTGGGACGACACCCTTCCTCACGATCTACAAGCACAGTGGAATGAGTTTCGTCTAAGTATAGGTAGCCTAACGAGTTTGAAGGTGCCCAGATGGTTAGCATTCAACAAACAGTATCGCTCAATTGAATTCCATGGGTTTTGTGATGCATCTACAAAGGCGTACGGGGCTTGTATCTATCTGCGATGCACTCACGAAAACGGAAGCGTTACGTGTCACTTGATTGCCTCAAAATCTAGAGTAGCACCGCTAGAAGATTTGAAAAAACGTAAAAGGCAGCAATCCATTCCACGTTTGGAGCTGTCGTCTGCTTTACTGCTAGTGCATTTGTGTGAAAAGGTGACCAGCAGTTTAAAGATATCTTCATCACAACACTTCTGGACAGATTCGATGATTGTCCGATATTGGTTAGCTTCAATTCCTTCGCGGTGGCAGACATTTGTGGCAAACAGAGTGTCGGAGATCCAACATGCAACGAAGGATGGGAGATGGTGTCACGTTCCAGGTACAGATAACCCAGCTGACATAATTTCACGTGGCACTTCCGCAGAACAATTGATTCATAATACGGTATGGTGGCACGGACCGGAATGGCTGTTAAG
Source organism: Sabethes cyaneus (assembly GCF_943734655.1). NCBI lineage: Eukaryota > Metazoa > Arthropoda > Insecta > Diptera > Culicidae > Sabethes > Sabethes cyaneus. The sequence goes on along the minus strand of NC_071354.1, from coordinate 112,165,138 downwards.
AGACGAAGATTCATGGCCCCAGGACGAGATTATTTCTGAATCGAAGTTCAACGCCTCTCTACTCGAGGAACATTCAGCAGTTGCCGCCGTAGTCAACATTTCTACTCCAAATGAGATCTTCCATCTCAAATCGTCACTAACAAGTTTAGTTCGACTAATCGCCTGGTTGCTGAGATTTAAGCATAATTGTCACGAAAGCAATTGCAATAATCGACGCTCTGGACCCCTGACACTTATGGAACGAGAAGCAGCACTCTTACATCTTGTTAAGTTAGCTCAGCACGAACGGTTCGGACAAGAAATCCGAGACTTACAAAAACGAAATGAAGTGAAGCCGACGTCCCGCATAAAGTCACTCTGTCCAAAATTGCTAGACGGCGTAGTTCGTGTTGGTGGCCGGCTCGCAAATGCACAGATTTCAGCTGGAAGAAGACATCCGATCATCCTGGACAAAGATCACCCACTAACGGAACTCGTTATACTACATTATCACCATAAGCTGCTACACGCAGGCCAACAGCTCTTGATTGCCAGCGTACGCGATCGATTTTGGCCCTTAAGTATTCGCAATCTCGCACGCAAAATCATTCATCGCTGCGTTATTTGCTTCCGTAACAAACCAACAGTGCATGAGCAGCTGATGGCGGACTTACCTTCAGTACGCGTAACTCCTGCACCATCATTTGAACGTGTTGGCGTCGACTATTGCGGGCCGTTCCAAATCAATTACCCCAATCGCAAAAAGGCTCCTGTGAAATGCTATGCTGCCATTTTTGTGTGCCTCGTAACTAAGGCAGTCCATATTGAAATGGTCGCAGATCTGTCGACATCAGCATTTTTGGCCGCTCTTAGAAGGTTTGTGGGGAGGCGCGGCAAACCTTCAATTGTGATGTGCGACAATGGCAAAAACTTTGTCGGGGCTAGGCGTGAACTCGATGAACTTCGCAGATTGTTTCTTGATCAACAATCACAAGAGCAAATTATTTCGAAGGCAGCTGATGATGACGTGGTATTTAAATTCATTCCCCCAAGATCTCCGAATTTTGGCGGCCTCTGGGAGGCTTCCGTTAAGTCCATGAAACATCATCTCAAACGGACAGTCGGGATGAAGATTCTAATGCCAGACGAGTTCCAAACAGTTCTCGTGCAAATAGAGGCATGTCTAAACTCACGACCGCTGACTCCTCTCAGTAATGATCCCGGAGACTTCGAAGTGTTAACTCCTGGACATTTTTTGGTTCAACGCCCACTCACCGCGCTTCCTGAACCAGCACTTCATGAAGCTCCCGAAAATCGATTATCACGATGGCAACGTACTCAGGCTTTCCTTCAGCAAATCTGGGAGAAATGGTCGACGCAATACTTATCAGATTTGCATAATAGAACCAAGTGGACAAAGCAACGCGATAATCTTTCTGTGGGCACAATGGTTGTGGTAAAGGAAGATAATCTTCCTCCACTGAAGTGGGCGCTCGGTCGGGTAACGCATATCGCCAAAGGAGCAGACGGAAACGTCCGAGTAGCGACGATAAAAACAAAAGATGGCTACTTCTCACGGGCAATCAGCAAAATTTGCATCTTGCCCATTCGTGATAATGAACAATCACCACTGAACGGGAAGGACTAGGCTTCCCCAACGACGGGGCACCCGCGCCTGCGGGAGCCATGGGGCTCCCGCACTCCAGTTAAGTTTTTGTTTTTAATGACCATGCAAAAAATTTAAGGAATGTTTTGTATCCCATAGCTGTCATCGTTCGCCCAAGGTCAGTCGTTGACCTTCTTTGATGTCTCTTCAAGATCGTATCTATGTACAAGCCTCGGTTTCGAATCTCAACTCAGTCTCCGCTCAATATTGGAACAGACAGTGATGATGGCCACATCACTTTGTCTAAACGAATTACTGGGTATTTTTCTAAATTATCAGGACCGAGGTCGTCGGAGCAATCCCAACACGCTGAGGCATCGAAGACGTCCACACCGTTGAACCGCTTATCCGAAAGTTGACCGCGTCATCACAACTCCATTGGGCTCATGAAATGCCGCGCAAGGCACTGAAATCAACTGTAATCTGTCATCTCATCATTGGTCTACGTCAACCACGGGAACATCATCGGCGCAGGGCGCCCGCGGAGGCGCGCAAGCCTCCGCACCAGGGAAGTCTTTTCAAAATTGTTTTATTCTTGTAAAAAATCGTCTCTCATTTGTTCCAGTTATGCTGCATTCACGGCGGCCGGGGAGTGCACCCCCAGGATGGTCGCAATCTTCACATAACTCGTCGCAGGCTCGTTGCCATAGCATCGCACTCGTCGATCTTTATCGAAATTCAACTCGCTCATGGATACCGGCACAAGGCCGGTGTATATTCAATCCAGGATGGACATCAAGACCAAGCAGATAAGACTCTATAAGGACGTTGTACCGATCGACACGGAAGGAGCTGTACAACATGATTCGTAAACACGTCTCAATTAGACAATAATTACATCGTCAATTTATAATCAATCGAAGAAATTTATGCAAACAAGGTTGTTAAATTTGTGCATTAGCGTGAAAACAATTATAATATCATAATAGGTTAGTTATGCTTAAATTAATCGGAGTAGTTTAGTCTAGTTTAGAAATACCGCATATTTCTAAGGCGGCCGGTATGTTAATTATTATTACGATTCTCGTTCAACCGGCCCACTCTGTAATGATCATCAGCATCACTGATGATCAAAAGAGTGCGGGAACTCACTCTCTATCCATACATTGACAGCGCTATCTATAACGAATAACGATAGCATTAGTCGAGAGAATTTCTATAAATACTTGCCATCGATCAAACTAGCATTCATCTTATACATTCATTATGAATAAACCACTTAGTGTGATCACATCGGTCTGTTCCTCTAAAACGTGTTAGTCTGTTAAAATAAACTCTGTGTTAAGAAAACGCAAATTGTGACCAGTGACTTTTCGAAGAAGAACTATCACATTCGTTCATTCATTTATCAAATTTATGAAACAAACACGAATCATTTTCATTCCTTTTTACATCGGATGCGTAGCCAGAAGATCCAGTGCAGGTTAACAAAAGGTTTAAGCACTAAATTCACTAAATTGCCACTTCCCAATCATCAAAATAAGAATACATTTTGCATATGTTAACGGATTATGAGCATATTCGGTTTAACTGAATATCAAGCTAATAAATCAACAGTAAGAGCATATGATTTAGAAATTTAAAAAAAAGTAAACGAAGCAACTATTATACATCGTATTTAAGGGATCAGTCCCGGCGTAGTGGTTAGCATTCACGCCTTTCACGCCGAGGACCCGGGTTCAAATCCCAACCCCGCAGAAGTCAGGAATGACCCAAGCTGGTTAAAGTGACTATGATCAAAACAAAAAAAAATCGTATTTAACTTTCAGTCGATTTCATGTCGTATTAGACTCTTTAGAAGAGTCCTTTTTAACCTTTTAATCTTTAACCTTTTAAACCTTTTTATAAAATGACGCTTTTATGTTAAATTGTTTTAGTGCGTGAATTATCAAAGGAAACATTACAGCGATCAATTGATTTTGTGGAATAATAAAATTTAGTTTGTTTTGAGAATAACAGTTATCGAGATTCAGCAATGCAATTCCTTTGGGTAATTCTTATCAATAGATTTATGAATCAAAAAAAAATCTAATGACTATTGATATTGAATACATATCAGAATATAAAATTGACCCTTAAATTATCGAGAAATTCCAACGTTGCAGCAGACGCTATTAGCCGTCGTACCAAATTTTACAACAAGTATATTAACATCCAGTATTACTATTTTTAATCAGCAGAGTTTTTAAAACAAGACTCAATGCAACTACCACCAACACGACTGATGATATTGCGGGGATTGGCAAACCAACTTTTACACCGATATACATTTCTTACTAATGACTTAATACAGTTGTTAAATTTAGACATTCTCTGAAATCCCGGCGTTTCGAAACGTAGAACTCCTTAGACAACGACAAAACTTGACTTATACCTAGAATATATCCCTTTTTCTAAAACGCAGCAGGAGTTCATCTGAAGTTTACATATCGTATATTTAGTCCAATTTGTGGCAATATGAAGTTTGCCGGGTCTTCTAGTCTATACCTATAAAGAAGGATTTCTGTCTGTCTGTCTGTCTGTCTGTCTGTCTGTCTGTCTGTCTGTCTGTCTGTCTGTCTGTCTGTCTGTCTGTCTGTCTGTCTGTCTGTCTGTCTGTCTGTCTGTCTGTCTGTCTGTCTGTCTGTCTGTCTGTCTGTCTGTCTGTCTGTCTGTCTGTCTGTCTGTCTGTCTGTCTGTCTGTCTGTCTGTCTGTCTGTCTGTCTGTCTGTCTGTCTGTCTGTCTGTCTGTCTGTCTGTCTGTCTGTCTGTCTGTCTGTCTGTCTGTCTGTCTGTCTGTCTGTCTGTCTGTCTGTCTGTCTGTCTGTCTGTCTGTCTGTCTGTCTGTCTGTCTGTCTGTCTGTCTGTCTGTCTGTCTGTCTGTCTGTCTGTCTGTCTGTCTGTCTGTCTGTCTGTCTGTCTGTCTGTCTGTCTGTCTGTCTGTCTGTCTGTCTGTCTGTCTGTCTGTCTGTCTGTCTGTCTGTCTGTCTGTCTGTCTGTCTGTCTGTCTGTCTGTCTGTCTGTCTGTCTGTCTGTCTGTCTGTCTGTCTGTCTGTCTGTCTGTCTGTCTGTCTGTCTGTCTGTCTGTCTGTCTGTCTGTCTGTCTGTCTGTCTGTCTGTCTGTCTGTCTGTCTGTCTGTCTGTCTGTCTGTCTGTCTGTCTGTCTGTCTGTCTGTCTGTCTGTCTGTCTGTCTGTCTGTCTGTCTGTCTGTCTGTCTGTCTGTCTGTCTGTCTGTCTGTCTGTCTGTCTGTCTGTCTGTCTGTCTGTCTGTCTGTCTGTCTGTCTGTCTGTCTGTCTGTCTGTCTGTCTGTCTGTCTGTCTGTCTGTCTGTCTGTCTGTCTGTCTGTCTGTCTGTCTGTCTGTCTGTCTGTCTGTCTGTCTGTCTGTCTGTCTGTCTGTCTGTCTGTCTGTCTGTCTGTCTGTCTGTCTGTCTGTCTGTCTGTCTGTCTGTCTGTCTGTCTGTCTGTCTGTCTGTCTGTCTGTCTGTCTGTCTGTCTGTCTGTCTGTCTGTCTGTCTGTCTGTCTGTCTGTCTGTCTGTCTGTCTGTCTGTCTGTCTGTCTGTCTGTCTGTCTGTCTGTCTGTCTGTCTGTCTGTCTGTCTGTCTGTCTGTCTGTCTGTCTGTCTGTCTGTCTGTCTGTCTGTCTGTCTGTCTGTCTGTCTGTCTGTCTGTCTGTCTGTCTGTCTGTCTGTCTGTCTGTCTGTCTGTCTGTCTGTCTGTCTGTCTGTCTGTCTGTCTGTCTGTCTGTCTGTCTGTCTGTCTGTCTGTCTGTCTGTCTGTCTGTCTGTCTGTCTGTCTGTCTGTCTGTCTGTCTGTCTGTCTGTCTGTCTGTCTGTCTGTCTGTCTGTCTGTCTGTCTGTCTGTCTGTCTGTCTGTCTGTCTGTCTGTCTGTCTGTCTGTCTGTCTGTCTGTCTGTCTGTCTGTCTGTCTGTCTGTCTGTCTGTCTGTCTGTCTGTCTGTCTGTCTGTCTGTCTGTCTGTCTGTCTGTCTGTCTGTCTGTCTGTCTGTCTGTCTGTCTGTCTGTCTGTCTGTCTGTCTGTCTGTCTGTCTGTCTGTCTGTCTGTCTGTCTGTCTGTCTGTCTGTCTGTCTGTCTGTCTGTCTGTCTGTCTGTCTGTCTGTCTGTCTGTCTGTCTGTCTGTCTGTCTGTCTGTCTGTCTGTCCGTATGTTCCTTATAGAATCGAAAACTACTGAACCAATCGGCATGAAAATATGCATGTAGAGGTTTTTTGGGGCCACGAAAGGTTTTAGTGATGGTTAGAAACCCCTCCCCCCACTAAGAGGGGGGGCTCCCATACAAATGAAACACAAATTTCTGCATAACTCGACAACTAATCAAGCAAATAGAACACAATTTGGCATGTGGGTGTTTTCGGTGACAAGAATTTATTCTATGGTAAATTGAGACCCGTCCCCTCTTTATAAGGGAAATTATAACTCCTCTCCTCTTTAAAAGGGGGGGCTTCCATACAAATTTCCTCATAACTCGAGAACTAATCAAGCAAATGGAACCAAATTTGGCATGTGAAGGTTTTCGAGGGCAAGAATATTTTCTATAGTAAATTAGGACCCCTCCCCACTTTAAGAGGGGGGGCTCCTGTACCAAAGAAATACAATTTTCCTCATAACTCGAGAAGTAATTAAGCAAATGGAACCAAATTTGGCATGTGGGTGTTTTTGGAGACAAAATTTTTTTCTATGATGAATTGGGACCCCTCCCCGTTTTAGGAGGGGGGGATCCTATACACATGAAATACAAATTTCCTCATAACTGAAGAACTAATCAAGCAAATGGAACAAAATTTGGCATGTGAAAGTTTTCGAGGGCAAGAATATTTTCTATGGTAAATAAGAACCCCTACCCACTTTAAGAGGGGGGGCTCCTATACAAACGCAATACAAATTTCCTCATAACTCGAGAACTAATCAAGCAAATGGAACAAAATTTGGCACGTGGGTGTTTTTAGAGACAAAATTTTTTTCTATGATGAATTGGGACCCCTCCCCAGTTTAGGAAGGGGGGCTACACACTTTAGGATGGGGGGCTCCTATACAAATGAAATTCAAATTTCCTCATAACTCGAGAACTAATCAAGCAAATAGAACCAAATTTGGCATGTGGAGGTTTCTGGAGGCAAAAATATTTTCTATGGTGAATTAGGACCCCTCCCAACTTTAAGAGGGGGTGCTTCTACACAAATGAAATACAAATTTCCTCATAATTCGAGAACTAATCAAGCAAATGGAACCATATTTGGCATGTGGGTGTTTTTGGAGGCAACCATTTTTTCTATGATGAATTAGGACCCCTTACCTTTTTAAGAGGGGGGGCTCTCATACAAACGAAATACAAATTTCCTCATAACTCTAGAACTAATCAAGCAAATGGAACCAAATTTATCATTTGGGTGTTTTTGTAGGCAAGAATATTTTCTATGGTATATTTTCTATGGATTTCCCCACTTTAAGAGGAGGGGGGGGGCTCCTATACAAATGAAAAACAAATTTCCTCATAACTCGAGAACTAATCAAGCAAATGGAACCAAACTTGACATGTAAGTGGTTTTGGACGCAAGATTTTTTTCTATGGTGAATTGAGACCCCTCTCTTCTTTAGAAAGCGAGTTATGGCCCATCTCCCCTTTAAGAGGGTGGGCTTCCATACAAATGAAATGCAAATTTCATCTTATCTCGAGAACTAATCAATCAAATGGAACCAAATTTGGCATGTGGGAGTTTTAGATGGCAGAAATTTTTTCTATGGTGAATTACGACCCCTTCCCCTTTTAAGAGGGGAGCTCCCATACAAATGAAATTCAAATTTCCTTATAACTTGAGAACTAATCAAGCAAATGGAACCAAATTTGGCATGTGGGAGATTTTGGAGTCTTGAATTTATTTTACGATAGTTAGAGACCTCTCACCCCTGTGGTGACTCTCATACAAATAAAACAGAAATTTTTGCGAAACTCAAAAACTAATCGAACTCGGGAAATTCGAGACTCTTCCATAAAACATTAGTCAATACAAGACCACAAAAACTATCTATAGTAACACTAGATCATTCAGGACGAGACGGTCGCGAGTGTTGCCGGTGACCCGCCGTCGGAAGCGCCGTCCACTGGGGGGCTTGCAAAACTCGAGATTGTGACAAAGATCATCCGAAATTCATGATTATGTACAACACAGGTTAATTTGTGGCAATACGAAGTTTGTCGGGTCAGCTAGTACTCTATAAATACTCAGCCTCAAACGGAGCCTGTAGAGTACCATAGCGCCCTCCACAGTAATCAGCCCTTAGGGGCTCTGATGCGTCGGACTCTTCTTTTCTCTCAACTCGTGGGATTCTATATGAACAATCAAAATAATAATATCGTTCATCTAGCTGCTTAGAAATTTAAAACAGTAGTGTTTGAATTCCTGGAAAAATCGCTGAAAATTCGTGCTTGAAGTGAACATAAAGCTGCTTTCTATCAGGTGTATCGTTATCTCGGCCAAAACAAGTCTCAAAATCGTGGATTGCATAAAACAAGTTAGTCACATTAAGTCTGGTGACTTATTGTGTTATCGAGTGTGCCTATTGCCACAAGTGCGAACATTTTAGATGTAAAAACATTATCGGAAACGCCGTTCGCAAGCTACGAGATCAACTTTACTTCTGTTCTACAGCAGAGTCGCAAAGTCGGAATCCCAGGTGCTGAAAGAAATAAAAAATGTTTTGATTGAAGTTCGAGCAACACGAGAGGAGCTGCAAGCTGTAAAGAACACTATTGGCGAAATTGAAAAGTTTCAAAATTTCCTTTCCGAACAGCTAGATTCGCTGCTAGGTGAAGTTAAAAATTTAAAACAGGAGCAGTCTGTATTAAAAAATAACTTCAATAGTCCGCGCGGGAGACGACTGGAAACACCTGAAACAGTATATCAGCTAGAGCTCCAAGTGGATCGCCTCAACAAAACTACAATATCGAAAAATGCTATCGTTCTCGGTGTCCCCATGAAGAGTAACGAATCGGAGCCCCAACTAGTTTACAATATTGCTGCTGCTGTTGGATGCCATCTGCCCGATGGTGCTCTTGTTAAAGCAAAACGCCTGATGAATGAAAACAACAAGGCAAAACACCCGCCTATCAAAGTGTCGTTCTCAGAAGACCGATTCAAAGAAGAACTGTTCGACAAAAAAAAGAGTTTCGGTCAACTGTTATCTTGCGCCGTCCATCCGATCCATTTCAAACAAACTACAAGCAAAATAATTTTGCGTAATGAGCTCACTGCGTATGGATTGAAGCTGCTTAAGGAGGTACAGGACTTACAAGAGAATTTGAACGTCAAGTTCGTTTGGCCTGGACGGAATGGAGTAATACGTACTAGAAAGGAAGAAGGATCCAAAATCGAAACGGTTTGTAGTCCCAAAGACATGGAAAAGTTGCGGAACATCAGCATGAAAAGAAAGCTCAACAACTCTGGTAGCAGTCAATCAAGTTCAACGTCACCCAACACTGAGCCGTCTGCGAAGCGTCAGCAGTAAGCGATGTGCCTTATGCCTGGTCCTAATGTAATATCTATATAAAAATGTCTATCAAGTGTAATTTAAATATGAGTCTGTTGAGGATTGGCTTAGAAATAAAACTATCACTGGGAGAGCAAGTTTACTCACTGAACATCAGGGGAATGAATGAATAATGTCTAAATTTGATTGTATCAGAGAGATATTACACAGATACGGGAAGCGGGTTGATGTTATTGTTTTGGGAGAGACGTGGATAAAAACGGGTCGCACTAGTTTATTCAAAATTGATGGTTACAGAGGTATTTTTTCATGTCAAAATGAATCTCACGGAGGGTTGGCAGTATTTGTACGGTCTGATTTGACAGTAGACGTTTGTCAGGTTGCAGAAATAGACGGATTTCACCACGTGCAGCTTCAATTGAAATCACAAGGCACTCAACACATTGATATCCATGCTATCTATAGGCCTCCTGCATTTGAAGCTAGGAGATTTTTCAGTAAATTGGATGAGATACTGTCGAATGTTCAGGGAGGCAACGAATGTATCATTGTAGGAGATTTCAACATACCAGTAAACTTAACGTCCAATAACGTAGTCAATGAATATTTGAGACTGCTTACATCACATAACCTGTTTGTCACCAATACAAACGTGACGAGGCCTGCCAGCAGTACCATTCTGGATCACGTTTTGTGTACAGAGCTCTTAGCCAACACGATCGTGAATGAAACTATTGATAACGATGATAATAAAAACGACCGTTGGTTTTGTTATAGATGTGGTACTGGCTTTTGGTCACGGGTTTCGTGCGAAAATATTTATATTTCGTTTATTGTCGACGTTTCGAAGGGTATCCCTTCATCCTCAGGACAGAACGTATGCAAATATTTTCTTTGTCAAGTAATTTGTGTCATATGTTATATACACAAATGACACAAATTACTTGACAAAGAAAATATTTGCATACGTTCTGTCCTGAGGATGAAGGTATACCCTTCGAAACGTCGACAATAAACGAAATATAAATATTTTCGCACGAAACCCGTGACCACAAGCCAGTACCACATCTATAACTATTGATAACGATTTCAGTGACCATGTTTTATAGTTTCAACAATAAAGTCGAGTAGCTCGATGATTACGAGGGATCTACAAAAACAAATCGTTGATCATAGGCGCTTGAATGAACTTTTCACTGCAGCAGTAAATAACTTACCCACTATGACAGCATGTGACAAACTGCACCACGTTATAGACTTGTATAAAATGCAACTTATGCAGTGCACTAGAACAATCACCGCGCGGGCTAAATTGAAAGGTTTTTGTCCGTGGATGACAGCTGACCTGTGAGAACTCATTCGACTTAAAGACAAACTATCGAAGCGGAGTAGACGAAATCCCGAGGATGATAATTCAAGTCGATTATTAATACACGTGTCAATTTTGTTACGTAAACGGAAGGCACAATGCAAACGAAATTATTTTGAAAATCTCTTAGCAGGCAGTAGTCAGAAAGATGCATGGAGAATTGTGAATACTGCGTTAGGAAAGGGACAAGAGCGCAAACAAATTACATCAATTCTTAATGGTGAGATCAAAATCACTGACATGGCGCAAATTTGCTCGTCCTTTAACAACTTCTTCTGTAGTATCGGGAGTAACTTGGCCTCCGCTATACACAGAAACCGAGACACCCAACCATTAGATACTGCAAACCCACAACAAACTTCTATGTTTCTAAATCCAGCTACCATTAACGAAACCATCATTCTGATAAACAATTTGGAATCCAAGAAGTCACCTGGTCCTAACAGTATACCTCCCAACTTTGTAAAAGATCATCATAGCATATTCGCACCGTTATTAACCGATGTTTGCAATGAAATAATTTTAACTGGACAGTATGCAGAATGTTTGAAAGTTGCGCGTGTGGTCCCAATTTTCAAATCCGGTGATCCGAAAGACCTGAACAATTACCGTCCAATCTCTTGCTTATCTGTGCTCGACAAGATTATAGAAAAATTGCTTGTAAAGAGAATAAACGATTATGTGGATCATTACAAATTGCTATACGCTCATCAGTACGGGTTTCGCGAAGGCTCTAGCACGCTCAGTGCCATTTATGATCTTGTGGAGGACATATATGATTCGTTAGATAACAGGAATATAGCTGGCACACTGTTCATTGAGCTTAAAAAAGCCTTCGACACAATAGACCATAGGATATTAGTCCAAAAATAAGAACTTATTGGAATACGAGGGATAGCAAAAGCGTTACTGAACAATTACCTCAATAACCGCCAACAGTATGTTTCAATTGGCCAACATCGAAATGAACTGCATCAGTTACCTACCGGAGTACCACAAGGCAGTAACTTAGGGCCCGTATTGTTCTTGTTGTTCCTAAATGACATCTCCAATCTGCCGCTCAAAGGAAAACTGCGTCTTTTTACTGATGACACATCTGTGTCCTACCAAGGATCTATTGACGCAATACAGGAGCAAATCAGGTACGATCTTCTTCTGCTACGAGGTTTGTTCAGTGCAAATTTGCTTTCGTTGAACCTAGGAAAAACGAAATACATGCTGTTTCACTCTGCGTACCGACGATTACCGCCCCGTGCAATTTTGGAGATTCATGGTGAAGTTATAGAGGAAGTAGCTGAGCATACTTTTTTGGGACTAACCTTGGACTCAACGTTAAACTGGTCAGCACACATCAACTAAAGTAGTGAGCTACAGTAAATTATGCTCGTTATGTGGGCTGCTGAGAAAAATTTCTACGTTCTTTTCAAGTAACTGGTTAACCAAATTGTATATCGCACGGATCCATTCAAGATTTCAGTACCTAATAGCAATTTGGGGCCAAGCAAACAAAACCAGGCTGAAGGAGCTACAAGTCATACAAAATCGCTGTCTCAAAGTAGTTTTCAAAAAACCGTACCTATTTCCCACTGAGTCGCTCTACACGGACCCCAATGACCCGATCCTGCCGATAAGAGCTATGCATGAGATCCAGCTTATTACTTTCATGCACCAACTACTATCAACGACAACAACCCATCACAACATGATAATCAGCAGAATCCACAGTGAACGTGCCTCAAGACAAGTCGGAAACCTTACCCTCACCAGATGCAGAACCCAAGTTGAAAAAAAAGGTTTACATATGTCGCCAGTAAACACTGCAATGCTCTGCCAAATACTATCAAAACCACCACAAGTTTAAAAAACTTCAAACTTTTGATGAAACAAGCCTTCAATCAACAAATCCGTCGATTCCTCACCTAACTACACTGATGCACTTTATTTCTTCTGCTCTTTCGACCGTCTCCGCCTAGGTCCACCACCGTCCAACACCCACCACCTACAAACGCCACCCATCGATCATCGCAACCCATCACCGTTATACCGTAATCTTATATATAAAAGAGGAGCGTAAAAGTTCGACCGCGCATTACTTGAGAACGGAGCGTCCGATTTGCGCCATCTTTTTTTTTTTATTGTGTTCATTTTCCCCACCGCTATGTTTTTACGGCGAGAAAAATCGGAAAATTTACTTGAAAGATTAGAAAACTCAGAAAATTGGTTTTTCATATAAAATCCACAGCGCATTGCGAACGCCATGACAGTGTTTGCTGCGATCATCATTTGATTTTTAGCAGCGCCGTTGCCGTATTCTCAAAAAAATACGAAATTCTACTTATACCGTTAGTACACTCCATTTTCTTAGAACCAGCAGTTCGTCTAAATTTTACAATCTGAAATATTCAGTCTAATTTGTGGCAGGACGAAGTTTGCCGGGTCCTCTAGTCATGTATAAAAATCCAGTGTGATACTTAGAAATGTTATTATCTCAGCACACTTCCTTAAAAGAGCTTCGCTCACACCTTCCAGCCTCAGTTATTGTAATAATGTTTATGAAATAAAAGGGTTTTTATGCCTATTGAAGAAGTTGCTCGAAAGGTACAACTTTTCAACAGGCTTTTCCCTAGAAAATTTGGAAATAAACAATGGAAATATCATTTACAAAACATTAACTTCAGTGAGCGCGGACGGATTAGATAATCCGTTCGCATGAGGTGGTATCCAGAGATCTCCGCCGATGGATACTAGTAGCAGCGCAGGCATAAGCGAAAAGGGAAACGGCACACCTGTCGCTTCAACTGCATCTACGCCGGACGCAGCATTAAACGACCCGTCGCTAATAAAAGCAGTGGCAGGAAAGAGAAATGCTACCAAGAGTAGTAGCGGCGTCTCATCAGCTCGATGCCATTATCGAGTTTGTAGCAGGTCGCAGCACCCTAGCGAAGGACCTGAAACAAAGTCTGCTCATGTTTGCTGCGACGAAGGAGCACAACGAACTTGAAGCGTGAGTAAAAGTGGCAGAGAAATAGACCGAGAAGACGCTTGTATCGAGGTCTGCACAAACGGATGCCTGCCCGTCAATGACTGACCATACCGTGGCCCTCGCAACTACCGGGCAGTCTAACAACAATGCATCCGCCAAACGCGCAAGGCAGTCCCCAGGGGAAGAAACCCCCACGAGCCCGAAGAAGCGCCTGATAGCAGAGGGTCGTAAGCCAACCGAAGAACTCACTGAGGGTAACAAGACGCTGTTAGCGTCCGACAACCTGTGGGAGTTGGTCAAAAATATTCGGAAGTTTTAAAGGCCATGAGAGGGCATGATCAGTTGAAGGGTCTTGGAGCGGATGTGCGAAGTATCCGCCGCTCTCGCACAGGCGACATGATCCTTGAACTCAAAAAGAATGCCACTGAAAAGGGTTCTGCTTACAAAGTGCTGGCAGAAAAGGTCCTTGGCGATAGCGTACAGATCCGTGCACTAACGCCTGAGATGACTCTCCAGCTTAAAAACCTGGACGAGATCACTAGCGGGCGAACTAGCACGAGCTCTCAAGGAGCAATGTAACGTGGTGGTGACTACCGAGGCAGTTCGTCTGCGCAAGGAACCGGCGGGAACCCAGGTAGCAACTATAAGACTTCTGCTGGTACACGGCAATGCAGCTCTGAAAGTGGCTAATCTGAAGGTGGGATGGTTTGTATGCCCACTGAGCGTGTTCCAACAGCCGGAGGCCTGCTTCCGGTGCTTTGAGGGCACAGGTCCTGGAGCTGTAAGGGGCCCGACCGAAGCCACTTGTGTAGGAGATGTGGCGGTTCAGGCCATATAGTGAGGGACTGTACTGCGCCCCCTACGGCCAACGGGACGCTAAGCACACAAAAGGAGGCCCGTAGTGCCCGGCAGGCGCGCCGACGACTAAAACACGGGCGTAGTGCAGGTAACGCAACTGAACTTGAATCACTGCTACGCGGCTCAGCAGCTGTTGTACCAAGCAGTTACTGAGTCTTTGACGGACATTGCAATCATCACGGACCCATACCGCATCCCTGCCGGAAACGGTAACTGGGTGTCGGATAGGTCCGGAACGGTGGCTATATGGACGACAAGCAGGTTCCCGGTTCAAGAGGTTGTGTCAACTGCAGACGAAGGACTTGCGGTTGCCAAAAAACTACAAGGTATACAGCCCTAAGGATTGTACGAAAGGGAGACGTAGGACTATATCAGATCATTAGATCAAAGACTAATGTAAACTTCAACGCCTGCAACCAGAGACATGAAGATTTCTTTTAAAAACACTTGTGTGTATCATAAAGGGTGAAATAGTAATGAATGACCAGCCCACAGATTATTGTATTTAATATGATTATGCGTAGCTTGACATGTTTCAATAAGCTTACTTTAACTCGCTTGTGATCTTTAAAAGGGCCATTGGTTCCAAACAGCATTAAAGCCAAAGCACGTTCATCGCAAATATGACGTGCCATTCGAATGTCTTTGTATTTCGACATGAATGGCAACAGGCACGTTGCTTAGCGGCATCGATTCACTGTCTCTTGCTCCGAGAAGGTTCTACTAGATTACTTTCACAGCTTACCGCTTCTTACATGGCACAAAATATGGCACATGTGCAAAAATTTCTGGTTTATTTGTATGAGAGTCCTTATCCTCCTACCACAGGGGTGAGGGGTTTCAAACCATCATAAAATAAATTCATGCCTCCAAAAACCCCCACATGCAAAATTTGGTTTTTTTGCTTGACTAGCTCTAGAGTTATGAGGTAATTTTTATATTATTAGTATAGGAGCCCCCTCCTACGCTCATCTCTTTTCATCATAGAAATAAAATCTTACCTACTGAAACCCCCGCATTCCAAATTTGCTTGATTGGTTCTTGGAGTTATGAGGAAATTTGTATTTCATTTGGATGGGAACCCCCCTCTTAGAAGGAGAAGGGGTCTCAGTACACCACAGAAAACTTCTTACCTCCAAAGACCCCTACATGCCAAATTTGGTTCTTTTTGCTTGATTAGTTCTCAAGTTATAAGGAAATTGGTATATTATTTGTATGGGAGCCCCCCCCCTCCTGAAGAGGGGAGGGGTCTCAGTTCATCATAGAACAAATTTTTGTCTTCTGAAACCCCCAAATGCCAAATTTGGTTCCATTTGCTTGATTAGTTCTAGAGTTATGAGGAAATTTGTATTTCATTTGTATGGGAGCCCCCCCCCCCTCTTAAAAGGAGGAGGGGTATCAGTACACCTTAGCAAAAATTCCTGCCTTCTAAAACCCCGACATGCCAAATTTGGTTCTATTTGCTTGATAGTTCTCGAGTTTTGAAGAAATTTGTGTTTCGTTTGTATTAGAGCCCCCCCCCTTTTACGCCCTCCTTAATATTGGTCTCTTACCCCCTCTATAAAATTGCTGGTCATTTTATCTATCCAACGACATATAAATTGTTCAGCTGCGTTCAGTAGCTTAGTAGTTATTAGCATTTGAAATCTTTCTTCAAACGTTACACTTCTATTTCCGTTTTCACAAAGTGCTACCTAGTCCCAGTATAGTAAACATAGACGTAATTCTACGTCCAAATTTTTTTGGTCGAGTTTCGGAAATTCCACTGTTTGAACTTCCATTTCTATTTCGTGCTAGAAGCGTTAACTCAACTCGTACACTCATTTTTCGAGGTTTTTCCGAGGAGGCTGTAGAGCCCACAGACAATTGATTGTATAAAAAAAATGTAACTCAAATCCTACAAATTATTTTTTTGCCCCCGGATTTTTCAAGCCAATTTCCAAGGGGGGGTGACAAAAACTTAGAAAATTCAGAAAACTTAGAAAAACTTGGCCCAATTCAAACAATAATAAATAGAGGTAGTAGTAGTAGTAGTAGTAGTAGTAGTAGTAGTAGTAGTAGTAGTAGTAGTAGTAGTAGTAGTAGTAGTAGTAGTAGTAGTAGTAGTAGTAGTAGTAGTAGTAGTAGTAGTAGTAGTAGTAGTAGTAGTAGTAGTAGTAGTAGTAGTAGTAGTAGTAGTAGTAGTAGTAGTAGTAGTAGTAGTAGTAGTAGTAGTAGTAGTAGTAGTAGTAGTAGTAGTAGTAGTAGTAGTAGTAGTAGTAGTAGTAGTAGTAGTAGTAGTAGTAGTAGTAGTAGTAGTAGTAGTAGTAGTAGTAGTAGTAGTAGTAGTAGTAGTAGTAGTAGTAGTAGTAGTAGTAGTAGTAGTAGTAGTAGTAGTAGTAGTAGTAGTAGTAGTAGTAGTAGTAGTAGTAGTAGTAGTAGTAGTAGTAGTAGTAGTAGTAGTAGTAGTAGTAGTAGTAGTAGTAGTAGTAGTAGTAGTAGTAGTAGTAGTAGTAGTAGTAGTAGTAGTAGTAGTAGTAGTAGTAGTAGTAGTAGTAGTAGTAGTAGTAGTAGTAGTAGTAGTAGTAGTAGTAGTAGTAGTAGTAGTAGTAGTAGTAGTAGTAGTAGTAGTAGTAGTAGTAGTAGTAGTAGTAGTAGTAGTAGTAGTAGTAGTAGTAGTAGTAGTAGTAGTAGTAGTAGTAGTAGTAGTAGTAGTAGTAGTAGTAGTAGTAGTAGTAGTAGTAGTAGTAGTAGTAGTAGTAGTAGTAGTAGTAGTAGTAGTAGTAGTAGTAGTAGTAGTAGTAGTAGTAGTAGTAGTAGTAGTAGTAGTAGTAGTAGTAGTAGTAGTAGTAGTAGTAGTAGTAGTAGTAGTAGTAGTAGTAGTAGTAGTAGTAGTAGTAGTAGTAGTAGTAGTAGTAGTAGTAGTAGTAGTAGTAGTAGTAGTAGTAGTAGTAGTAGTAGTAGTAGTAGTAGTAGTAGTAGTAGTAGTAGTAGTAGTAGTAGTAGTAGTAGTAGTAGTAGTAGTAGTAGTAGTAGTAGTAGTAGTAGTAGTAGTAGTAGTAGTAGTAGTAGTAGTAGTAGTAGTAGTAGTAGTAGTAGTAGTAGTAGTAGTAGTAGTAGTAGTAGTAGTAGTAGTAGTAGTAGTAGTAGTAGTAGTAGTAGTAGTAGTAGTAGTAGTAGTAGTAGTAGTAGTAGTAGTAGTAGTAGTAGTAGTAGTAGTAGTAGTAGTAGTAGTAGTAGTAGTAGTAGTAGTAGTAGTAGTAGTAGTAGTAGTAGTAGTAGTAGTAGTAGTAGTAGTAGTAGTAGTAGTAGTAGTAGTAGTAGTAGTAGTAGTAGTAGTAGTAGTAGTAGTAGTAGGGGAAAGCCACCATCATTTCAAAGACTTGCCAATGCATGTAGGTAGAATTACAGTAGATCCAAATTTGATTATGAAATGAATTTCACAGTGATACTGCTACAGAAGGCCCAAAAGGGATTGGGCGGACCCACAAGCAGAGGTACTTGAGCGCATTCCGGGGTTATAAGAGTCGCCTTCCAGCATTAGGATCCTTCCATGTAATAATCGATTTCGCTGTACCAACTTTAACTGACGTGATGATTTGTTTGTTTTGAGTTGAGAAGTGTCATATTTGCTTTAGACCTTAAGGATTCAGGTTGGCAATCCACTCCATCATCCAGCCTTCCACATTTATGATATCAATAATAATACTATTAATAATATGATATTGAGAGGAAATGTGGTATATCTATACCTATAAAGAAGGATTTCTGTCTGTCTGTCTGTCTGTCTGTCCGTATGTTCCTTATAGAATCGAAAACTACTTAACCAAATGGCATGAAAGTATGCATGTAGAGGTTTTTTGGGGCCAGGAAAGGTTTTAGTGATGGTTAGAAACCCCTCCCCCCACTAAGAGGGGGGGGCTCCCATACAAATGAAACACAAATTTCTGCATAACTCGACAACTAATCAAGCAAATAGAACAAAATTTGGCATGTGGGTGTTTTCGGTGACAAGGATTTATTCTATGGTAAATTGAGACCCCTCCCCTCTTTATAAGGGGAATTATAATTCCTCTCCTCTTTAAAAGGGGGGGCTTCCATACAAATTTCCTCATAACTCGAGAACTAATCAAGCAAATGGAACCAAATTTGGCATGTGAAGGTTTTCGAGGGCAGGAATATTTTCTATAGTAAATTAGGACCCCTCCCCACTTTAAGAGGGGGGGCTCCTATACCAAAGAAACACAATTTTCCTCATAACTCGAGAAGTAATTAAGCAAATGGAACCAAATTTGGCATGTGGGTGTTTTTGGAGACAAAAATTTTTTCTATGATGAATTGGGACCCCTCCCCGTTTTAGGAGGGCGGGGGATCCTATACACATGAAATACAAATTTCCTCATAACTGAAGAACTAATCAAGCAAATGGAACAAAATTTGGCATGTGAAAGTTTCCGAGGGCAAGAATATTTTCTATGGTGAATAAGGACCCCTCCCCACTTTAAGAGGGGGGGCTCCTATACAAACGAAATACAAATTTCCTCATAACTCGAGAACTAATCAAGCAAATGGAACCAAATTTGGCACGTGGATGTTTTTGGAGACAAAATTTTTTTCTATGATGAATTGGGACCCCTCCCCACTTTAGGAAGGGGGGCTCCTATACAAATGAAATGCAAATTTCCTCATAACTCGAGAGTTAATCAAGCAAATGGAACCAAATTTGGCATGTGAAAGTTTTCTAGGGCAGGAATATTTTCTATGGTGAATTAGAACCCCTCCCCACTTTAAGAGGGGGGGCTCCTATACAAACGAAATACAAATTTCCTCATAACTCGAGAACTAATCAAGCAAATGGAACCCAATTTGACACGTGGGTGTTTTTGGAGACAAAAAATTTTTCTATGATGAATTGGGACCCCTACCCACTTTAGGAGGGGGGGGGGCTCCTATACAAATGAAATTCAAATTTCCTCATAACTCGAGAACTAATCAAGCAAATAGAACCAAATTTGGCATGTGGAGGTTTCTGGAGGCAAAAATATTTTCTATGGTGAATTCGGACCCCTCCCAACTTTAAGAGGGGGTGCTTCTACACAAATGAAATACAAATTTCCTCATAATTCGAAAACTAATCAAGCAAATGGAACCATATTTGGCATGTGGGAGATTTTGGAGTCTTGAATTTATTTTACGATAGTTAGAGACCTCTCACCCCTGTGGTAGGGGGATATGGACTCTCATACAAATAAAACAGAAATTTTTGCGAAACTCAAAAACTAATCGAACTCGAGAAATTCGAGACTCTTCCATAAAACATTAGTCAATACAAGACCACAAAAACTATCTATAGTAACACTAGATCATTCAGGACGAGACGGTCGCGAGTGTTGCCGGTGACTCGCCGTCGGAAGCGCCGCCCACTGGGGGGCTTGCAAAACTCGAGATTGTGACAAAGATCATCCGAGATTCATGATTTATGTACAACACAGGTTAATTTGTGGCAATACGAAGTTTGTCGGGTCAGCTAGTATGGCTATATAATGAAGTGTGGTAGGGTAGTTTGCCAATTGTTGCTCACCACCCAATTGTTGCCCACTTCTCGGTTTTTGAATAATATCTGAGAATATCTATATTATCGCAGCACTCCAAACAATCAAAACACAAATATATTTCATTTCCTTTAAATATGTGTAAACATGATTGTTAGTAAACAAATATTTGGAATAGTAAAATTCCCTCAAAAAATCCAACTCTTAGTAGAGCCAAAATACGTCGAATGCTTACAGTGTGAATTAAGAAATCACTCATCAAATTTAAGCTTATAGATCTCAACAAAAAGCAAATTTACCCCATATTACATCGTATGCTTTTCAAAATACCCACATTCATAATGTTTGATTAATTAAATAACTAAATGTTACTATTTTTGTGTTCTTATGCATAGTGGTTAATAATTGGGAAAAAATTAGGATTTTGTCCATTTCTTGCACACCATCCGCAAATGCCGCTAAGCATGGCCCTACTGTACCATTCTCACTTGATACAACTCTTATTGAAAATTTACCACTATTTGGATGTTGGATTAAAACAATACCAATAATTTTTGATTTCTCTGGAGACTACAACAGCAAAAGCCTAATGATATTACCAGCGTGTAACAATTTTCGTGAATAGAAAATAATGTTCGTATCCGTAATCCACAGTCGATTAACGGAACAATGTGTGCGGAAGTTTATTATGAGAAATTCTTGAGAAATGAACATAATAACGCAGAACAACATAATAACGCAGAACAATGCTTCAGCTACTGTTTAATGGAAGAAGTTATGTTGAGAAGAGAAAAAAGTTATGTTGTGGCTAAAAGAACTTAAAAGTCGAGGTTTTTCTTATACGCTCGAATGTAAAAAATCGAAAAACTTTGCATTTGAAAAACCAAATCCCAGCCAAAAACGTATACTGCATTTAAATTTGAAAAAGGAAAGATACCGGGAAACAAAATTATATT
The DNA here is from genome assembly GCF_943734655.1 of Sabethes cyaneus. Lineage (NCBI taxonomy): Eukaryota > Metazoa > Arthropoda > Insecta > Diptera > Culicidae > Sabethes > Sabethes cyaneus. The sequence goes on along the minus strand of NC_071354.1, from coordinate 112,144,312 downwards.
AATTAATATTGCGGATTGCGAAAATCCGCAATACAATATATGTACTTCAGTCGATCTTAACAGCATATTAATTAATTTTAATTAATACATATATAAATTCAATGCAATAATTTTTACCTGTTCTTGTAAAACATTGTTCGGTGAAGATTGAATTACGTTCAAATACGTGACAACATGGTAACGGTACGGTACTTATAATTGGTAAATCTGTTTTTAAGGAGTTCTTCTTCATGTGTCAGTTTTCTGTACTTGGTATTTCTCCTAATTCCATTTTTTTCCCGTGCAACAATTGGATTGAAGGTGTGCAATATTAGGCAAAGGACATTAATCAAGTGGGCAACAATTGGATCTGTATGCTGTTGAACAAAAACTGAAATTGCATAATATGTGCAATATTCCAGGCTATGAAAACATACCAAATGTTTTAGTGAAAGGTCATTTTGTTTATAGGACAAATTTCGAAATAGTTTCCCCGAGAGATAAGATAAACTGAACGTTCCTGCCTTAGGTGTGCAACAATTGGCAAATTACCCTACATAATAGAACAATCTCACCAGCAGTCCTTCGTATAAAATAGAATAGCGTCCTTTGAAGTTCCAGAAGTGCTTCTAATACTTAATTTTTTTAATTTTTTCATTCTGGTATCCATGTGCAGTATTAAAACTCGTTTTGGCCAAAGTTTTTACTATATAGCAAGAGATGCTTCATAAGCTAAAACGAAAAAAAATAATTAAAATAACTAAATTAGGCTTACCTATTAGCAAGGCCATGTGGCTCCACCGTCTGCCCAAAACCCCGGTTTTGAGATCAGGCAGCCGGGAACCACCCAGCATCGCACCTCCTAGCTCGGCTACTCAAAAGAGCATTACCAGGTATGGCCACGTGGCGGCGCTAGGTAGGGGCTTGGGATGGCTTGAGCTATATTCACGCTCCTCATTTGCCTTCCCCATTTCATACCTAATAATTCAAACAATAATAAATAGTTCAAAAAACTTAAACATATCACGCACAGCAAAATTGGAGTCTACTAATGCAAATTTTCTTTGAAAAAACCATGTTTCGATATAAGACAATTTCGATATGACAACTTTTTGAAATTATAAATTGTCTTATATCGAGGTATCCCTGTATCCCTGTCTATACCTATAAAAAAGGATTTCTATCTGTCTGTCTGTCTGTCCCTATGTTCCTTATAGAATCGAAAACTACTGAACCGATCGGCGTGAAAATTACCATGAAGGGGTTTTTGGGGCTACGGAAGGTTCTCTCGATGGCAAAAGTCCCCTCCCCCCTAAGAGAGGGGGGGGCTCCAATACAAATTTATGCCTAAAAAATGGATTTCATTCTGCTTTATGTTCCTTATAGAATCGAAAACTATTGAACCGATCGGAGGGAAAATTTGCATGTTTGGGTTTTTGGTGCCAGGGAAGGTTCTTATGATGGTTAGAGATCCCTCCCCCCACCAAGAGGGGGGCTCCCACACTTTACACTCGTTAGTGCATTCGTGTCGGGTCTTATATAAAAACCCGAATTAATCCACCTAGCGGCGTGACCTAGCCTTTCTACTGCCACAATCATCATTATTTAATTGCTTAGGAACATTTACAATTAACTTGACTATATTTTCAAATATCCGTTCCGTATTCTTAAAAATCCTTATTTACCAGTAAAATTCACAACATATTGCGTAGAATAATTATATTTTCTTTCCTTGGGTTCGTAAATACTTGTAAGCGTCATTTATGTTACTTGATTATTTAGTTTTATAATCGGTTGGCCTTAACTTTCGGGCTTCAGAGCCACATGCGAAAATTGTTTTGAATTGACAATATGAAATATGTGTTCATAGCAGATTTTTTGTTATTTTGATATTAATACCAAAGTTAGCATCTTTGAAAAACAAGAGTTCAGAAAAATTATTATATACTTCACTTTTGAAGAAAAAGGATATCGACAACAAAATGATTAATCTCAAAATTTTACTATTAGTTTGCTTGGCTTCAATTGTGCAATATATCTGAATCAGAAAAAATAACTCAATAAGGCATTAGATATGAAAAAGAGAAATTGAACTTTTGACGTAGGACTACGTCTTACGGCAAGTTTTGAGATAGGGTGTCATTCCAAAAAATCGAAAAATGCGAGCGTCACGAAAAATGAAAGGTTTTGAGCGCTAATAGCTCAGCGGTTTTCCGATCGATTTTCAACATTCTTACATCAATCGATCGGAAAATCTTCTAAGAATTGACCCAAATGAAGAAAAGTATGGATTCTTGATGCTGAACTATTGAAAAATTGAAAATAATGAACCTATGTTTTACCAGAATTCTCGTTTCGTGATTGGTTGGAAGATTCTTTACGATGATCTAAACCTATACCAATTCGATATCTGTGCTTGGGAAGTAAGCCAAAACAAGGGACCAAGTTTCCTCATTTCAACAAGATTTCTTAACACCGCGGTTCAACCTAGACCATTTTGACGTCCTTGCTTGGGAAGTACGCCAGAGAGAGTAACAAAGCCCCCTCGTGCCAACAGATTTCTTACGAACGCGATTAAACCTAGTTCAATTTGATGTCTGTGTTAGGAAAGTGTGCCAGAAAAAATGACACAAGTTCGTTGTCCCAACAGATTGCAAATTCTTCACTGCGACACGATTAAACCTCGGCGAACTTGATATCTGTGTTGGAAAAATGTGCTACAGCTGTAGTGTTCGGTTATAATACGGCTCTGTATGAATACGCATGCTTGCCGTTTCATTAGAAGTGTAGTGAAAAGATGTGCTGTTGATAAAATAGGATTGAATTGGTAAAATCCCTTCAACGTGGGAAACCATGGATAATAAAAACAATCTTTAATTTCAGTAATGTATCAGGAAAGCAATAGTTTGTGTTCGTGATTTTGTTAAATTGTTTTCAAATGCACAATCTTTTGAGAATTGAACGTATGCAATGTTACTACTTTGATAAATATTACATACAACGTATGTATGTATATATGTTGCATATAGCATGTATACATGAAGAATCGAAGCATGAATACATGCCACTATCACTACAAAGAGACTTACGTAGTCCTGCGTCACCTATATATGCGGTCGTGTCTTGTACACAACCCATTTGATTTTTCTTAGCTGGCGCTCCTTCAGATAATTATTTTTGCATGGAAATCAAAACTTAAGCTTCTTTTGAATGTATTTCATGAAAAGATAGTCATTAGCTTGATCGCATCGTTTTTACAATGTTAGTAAGTTAGGAAAACAAGACGAGGTCGAAAAATAATGCAAAAGCTGCGCCACAAACATGCTTGAGAATGGGAAATATAATCGATATGATTTCCAGTGCTTGTCATTTTTGATTTATTTATTAAAATATGATACATGACATAAGACATCTGTCCTTTAAAATGTCACTAACGAAAACAAATCTTACAAAATTACTAGCGCGCAACGTTTACTTCCTATTTTTCATGTAACATTTCTAAGCTCTAGTATCTATTAATTGAAAAGAGCATCCATTGATGTGCAAAATTTGTTTGAAATTTGTATAAATTTATTTGGAAAAATCGACCCACTAGTATTTTTAATCCTATACACCACTATACCTACATGCTTATATTAACTGCTTTTTTTCGCTTTTTGCTTTTCTTGTACAATTGTGAGTAACAACAAGTGAAGAAAATGACAATTGAAATCTGAAATCAAAGAAAATTACATACATACATACAGTTTTATCTTTTCCTTGAATTCAAAGTTCGTATTCCACTAAGAGGCTTCAAGAACTTCAGACAATTTGCATGTTTCTCACTTCTCTTGAATTTCAATGCAAATTTAAAAATTGCAAATTGTCATCACATACACACATATATACACACATACATACATACATACATGCATACATACAGACAGACAGACAGACATACATACATACATACATACATACATACATACATACATACATACATACATACATACATACATACATACATACATACATACATACTTACTTACATACATACATACATCACACATTGAATACAATCAACATTTGATTGATATGTTTTGATTTCAAACGTTGCAACGGTTTAAAATGCGGTGCTTAAGGGTTAAAGATTGAATAACTTTTGAATGAACCGTCCGATTTTAAATAACTCGGTTTCGTTTGATAGATCTCAGCAGTAATTTTCAAATAATAATAAAATGCGTGATGTTTTTCATTGAATTGATACTTATATGTTACAAAAATATGTTTTAAATACTATTTTTTCACATTTCTTTATGTAACTTTCAAACTACAAGTCCAATCGTCATGAAATTTGAAAGTTAAGGGTTTGTAAGGCTCCTCTTTCATATGCAATCAATTTGGTTCAAATCGGTTAAGGGACCTATGAGATAATGAAGTTCCATATTTTTGTATTTTTATACATAACTTTTGAACTAAAAGTCAGATCAAAATGAAATTCAATAGCGACCGATGGGACACCTAGACCTTTAATTTGACACTAAGATCATTAAAATCGGTCCAGCCATCTCCGAGAAAAGTGAGTGAGATTGAAAGCGTTACACACACACACACACACACACACACACACACACACACACACACACACACACACACACACACACACACACACACACACACACACACACACACACACACACACACACACACACACACACACACACACACACACACACACACACACACACACACACACACACACACACACACACACACACACACACACACACACACACACACACACACACACACACACACACACACACACACACACACACACACACACACACACACACCCACACACACACACACACACACACACCCACACACACACACACACACACACACACACACACACACACACACACACACACACACACACACACACACACACACACACACACACACACACACACACACACACACACACACACACACACACACACACACACACACACACACACACACACACACACACACACACACACACACACACACACACACACACACACACACACACACACACACACACACACACACACACACACACACACACACACACACACACACACACACACACACACACACACACACACACACACACACACACACACACACACACACACACACACACACACACACACACACACACACACACACACACACACACACACACACACACACACACACACACACACACACACACACACACACACACACACACACACACACACACACACACACACACACACACACACACACACACACACACACACACACACACACACACACACACACACACACACACACACACACACACACACACACACACACACACACACACACACACACACACACACACACACACACACACACACACACACACACACACACACACACACACACACACACACACACACACACACACACACACACACACACACACACACACACACACACACACACACACACACACACACACACACACACACACACACACACACACACACACACACACACACACACACACACACACACACACACACACACACACACACACACAGAAAATGCTCAGTTTTCAAAACTGAGTCGAATGGTAAGTTTTCAAAACTGAGTCGAATGGTATATGACATTCGGCCCGCAGGACCTTCTTTCCATTTCCGGTTTTTCAAGTGATTTCTCTACCTTTATACTATATATTTATATAGTAGAAAGGCAAAAAGGATTTCTGTCTGTCTGCCCGAATGTTCCTTATAGAATCGAAAACTACTGAACCGATCGGCGTGAAAATTTGCATATAGGGGTTTTTGGGAAAGGTTCTTAAGATGGTTAGAGACCCCTCCTTCCACTAAGAGGGGGGCTCCCATACAAATGAAACACAAATTTCTGCATAACTCGAGAATTAATCAAGCAAATGGAACAAAATTTTACATGTGGGTATTTTTGGAGACAAAATTTTTTTCTATGATGAATTGAGGCCCCTCCCCACTTTAGGAGGGGGGGGGGCTCCTATACAAATGAAATATAAATTTCCTCATAACTCGAAAACTAATTAATCAAAAGGAACCATATGTGGCATGTGGGTGTTTTTGGAGGCATGAATTTTTTCTATGATGAATTGAGACCCCTTACCTTTTTAGGAGGGGGGGCTTCCATACAAATGAAATACAAATTTCCTTATAACTCGAGAACTAATCAAGCAAATGGAACCAAACTTAAAATGTGGGTGTTTTTGCAGGTAATTTTTTTTCTATGGTCAATTGAGACCCGTCCCCTCTTCAGGAGGGGAATAATGACCCCTCTCCCTTTTAAGAGGGGGGGCTTCCATACACATGAAATACAAATTTCCTCATAACTGGAGAACTAATCAACCACATGCAACAAAATTTGACATGTGGGTGTGTTTGGAGACAAGAATTTTTTCTATGGTGAATTAAAACCTCTCACCACTTTAGGAGGGGGGGGGGTTCTTATATAAATGAAATACAAATTTCCTCATTACTCAAGAACTAATTAATCAAATGGAACCATATTTGGCATGTGGGTGTTTTTGGAGGCATGATTTTTTTCTATGATGAATTAGGACCCCTTACCTTTTTAGGAGGGGGGCTCCCATACAAATGAAATACAAATTTCCTCATAACTCGAGAACTAATCAAGCAAATGGAACCAAATTTGGCATGTAGGGGGTTTTGGAGGCAGGATTTTTTTGACGTAGGACTACGTCTTACGGCAAGTTTTGAGATAGGGTGTCATTCCAAAAAATCGAAAAATGCGAGCGTCACGAAAAATGAAAGGTTTTGAGCGCTAATAGCTCAGCGGTTTTCCAATCGATTTTCAATATTCTTACACCAATCGATCGGAAAATCTTCTAAGAATTGAGCTAAATGAAGAAAAGTATGGATTCTTGATGTTGAACTATTGAGAAATTGAAAATAATGAACCTATGTTGTACCAGAATTCTCGCTTCGTGATTGGTTGGAAGATTCTTTACGATGATCTAAACCTATACCAATTTGATATCTGTGTTTGGGAAATAAGCCAAAACAAGTGACCAAGTTCCCTCATTTCAACAAGATTTCTTAACACCACGGTTCAACCTAGACCATTTTGATGTCCTTGCTTGGGAAGTACGCCAGAGAGAGTGACAAAGCCCCCTCGTGCCAACAGATTTCTTACGAACGCGATTAAACCTAGTCCAATTTGATGTCTGTGTTAGAGACGTGTGCCAGAAAAAATGGCACAAGTTCATTGTCCCAACAGATCGCAAATTATTTACTGCGAGACGATTAAACCTCGGCGAACTTGATATCTGCGTTGGAAAAATGTGCTACAGCTGTACTGTTCGGTTATAATACGACTCTGTATGAATACGCATGCTTGCCGTTTCATTAGAAGTGTAGTGAAAAGATGTGCTGTTGATAAAATAGGATTGAATTGGTAAAATCCCTTCAACGTGGGAAACCATGGATAATAAAAACAATCTTTAATTTCAGTAAGGTAGCAGGAAAGCAATAGTTTGTGTTCTTGATTTTGTTAAATTGTTTTCAAATGCACAATCTTTTGAAAATTGAACGTATGCAATGTTACTACTTTGATAAATGTTACATACAACGCATGTAGCATGTATATATGTTGCATATAGCATGTATACATGAAGAATCGAATGATTACAAGCATGAATACATGCCACTATCACTACAAAGAGACTTACGTAGTCCTGCATCACCTATATATGCGGTCGTGTCTTGTACACAACCCCTCTGATTTTTTTAATGATGGTTTGAGACCCCTCACCCCTGTGGTAGGGGGATAGGGACTATCATACAAATAAAACAGAAATTTTTGCGTAACTCAAAAACTAATCGAACCCGAGAAATTTTAGACTTTTTCATAAAACATTAATCAATAACAAGACCACCAAAAACTATCAATAGTAACATCAGATAATTCAGCGCGAGACGGCCACAGGCCGCGAGTGTTGCCGGCGACCTGCCGTCGGACTCGCCGGCCACTGCGAGGAGACAGCTACCCGCAGGGATCACTTCTATCTAGGTTTATTTATTTTCCTGGATCTACTGACCTCTATTACTTTCCTTCAGTTGAATCGCCCCTGCGAAATGGTACTTATTGGTATTACGAAAAGATTTTTCGTGAAATGGTACATCCCGCGTAAGGTTTTTCGCGAAATGGTATTCTGCGAAATTCTATATTTCGCGTTATGGGCAACCGAGAATTGGTGTTCCGCAAAATGGTATTCGGCGAAATGGTTTGTAATGATGGCGAATATTTAAATGCTATCCGCTTTATTTTATGCGGCTAAGCAATGGGGGAAGTTGTTTTCTACTTTACTGTGAGGAAAATTTGTATATTAAAACACCCATGAACTCCCCAGAAACTTCCAAAGCTCAAAATTGTAAGAAAGGTCATCCAAGATTCACGATTTATGTACAACACAGTGTAATTTGTGGCAATATGAAGTTTGTCGGGTCAGCTAGTCTATACCTATAAAAATGGATTTCTGTCTGTCTGACTGTCCCTATATTCCTTATAGAAAACTACTGCACCGATCGGCGTGAAAATTTGCATGTAGGGGTAGACGTAGTCCTACGTCAAAAATCACCAACGATCAGCTGTTCTTCTCCTGCAGTTCCATCAATCAGGTTCAAAACGAGTTTCGCATCTCGCATCATCGCTTTACCGCTCACTTGAAATATGATGATCCATTCACCGCCCATATGGGTGCCATTTAGCGCTCATATTTTTTACTGTTACCAAATAAATAAAACCCGCGTTTTGACCTCTGTTTTTGGTTTGGCAATTATAGCACAATAGAACGCTAATATAAATACTGTTAACTTATTTCACCTTATTTAGTACAATAGTTTCTGAATAACCCAAGTAACAAGTTCGCTCGAGCTAATAATTTTAGTCATTTGCACTCAGTCTTAATAAAGACGCGATCAAAATGTCGTTTTTCGCTCCTCACTATAAAGATTATTTATTTTGGAAATGACACAGTAAACACCAACTCGTATAGGGTATGTTGCTGCTTCGTCGTAATTGACTGTTCCCGTCCTATCCAACACAAATTATTAAAACTATCAGCGATTTTTATGACACTCAATCCAAAATTAGTTATTCCCCAATATTTTAGTTCGTTGACCATCATACGCGATCAATCAAAGTGAGCTGAGATCTATTTAAATGCTTTTTTTCATTAAAGAATTCCTAGCAGCTAAATTTCCTACGTTTTTTCGTGCGACGAAGAAGAAAATGTTGACTAGTCGTTTCAATATCCGTCATTCATAAAATTAAAATAACTCACGCAACGCGTTGGCGTTATTCTGCAGCCGGAAAATACCGTCATACCGTCCATACAAATACATGCGCGCTAGCCATTACATTATTGTAATTTTTAGTCCGAACGATGAAAAATTTTGATGGACGGATTTTAAAACGGTACGACGAATTTAAGAAATAAAGTCAGTTGCGTAATTTCAATAAAATGCTTTAATAATCGCTTTTTAGTGCATTCAAAGTGCACTAATCGGAAGGTAAGTGTGTTTGAGTCAAATCAGCACAAAAACTTTTGGAGTATTCATTAAATCCACTCAAGAAATGATGAAAATTATAGTGGCTTTCCTTACTACGACGGGAATTAGAAATAAACCCTATCAATGTACGAAAATTTTCGTTATTGACTTTCAATAAATTCAGCATCGTTAATATAGCCTAATGAAATGCACACAAGTTTATATTCTGTCGTAATTGACGGTAGCAAGTGATTGACCTGCGATTTCCAGTACAGAATTGTATTGCGGCGCTTATAATAAATCCTCCTGCTGCGGCGGTGGTAACGCCCTCAGGAGATAACCACGAGACAACCGCAAAATTAAAATGTAGGTTTTCTGGTTTGTGGTTCGAAAAAATATCAGTTTTGTAACGTGTTTGTGGTGGAAAATAATTGATTTGGTAAATTTTCAAATACTAAATCAATAGGTACAATAAATTATGCGGTTATCTTTTGATGGTTTGGTTCAGGTGTCAAGATAACCGCAATGTGAGAATTTTTCTTGCAGCATTATAAAACTAATCGCTTTGAGCCAGATTTTATCGCATACAAATACTTATAAAGTTGAATTGTTTACGTATATTTTGTGGTACGTATATGGCCTCCAAATTAGTACGCATATGCTATTGTTGTGCATCAGATACGATTTTTTAGGGTATATATAGGTACATATAACTCATTTGTTACTCTGATATGCATATGAAAATGTTTACTTGGGAGCTTTTATGAATATAGTGGAAATTTATACGAATTAAATATCATTAAACATACCAAATTATTGTTTGTCAATAGTTTTTACAATAATGAACCATTTTAAAAAGATATAAGCATTTTTTGTTTGAAATGAACGGTAAATGGAGCTGAGCGGTGAATGGCGACCTTATGGTACAACACAGTTTAATTTGTGGCAATACGAAATTTGTCGGGTCAGCTTGTGTTATATATAGAAATGGATTTCTATCTATCTATCTATCTGTCTGCATGTTCCTTAAAGAATCGAAAACTATTCAACTGATCAGCTGAAAATTTGTATGCAGGGGTTTTTGGGGCCGAGAAAGGTCCTTATGATGGTTAGATACCCATACAAATGAAATACAAATTTTCTCAAAATTAGAGAACTAATCAAGCAAATGGAACCAAATTTGTCATATGGGAGTATTTGGAGGCAGGAACATTTTCTATGGTGTACTGAGACCAATTCCTCCTATAAGAGGGGGGGGGGGCTTCTATACAAATGAAACACAAATTTCCTCCTAACTCGAGAACTAATTAAGTAAATGGAACCAAATTTTGCATGAGGGGGATTTTGGAGGCATGAATTTATTTTATGACGGTTTGAGACCCCTCACCCTTTCGGTAGGGTGGAGGACTAGGGTAACGAAACCAACGAAGTTTTCGCCAGGGCACCAGTTTTGCCACCCCGAGAGTTCACAGATGTTTCATTGATATTTGGAATAACATAATTAGCATAACGTATTCAATAATTTAAACATAGTTATGCATAACTGAACTAATATAATATGACTCCGAACCCTTAATGGTTATATAACTCAAATTGGCATTATTTGTAGTTGGTGTTGTCAAACTGAAATGATTTTAACGTGATCCACTTTTCGCCATTTCAATGGACCGTTCCTAAGCACATGATTTTGAGTGCTGGAGAGAAATAAGTTGCATATGAGCTATATTGCCAAAACTGCTGAGCAAGAGGAAACGTGTTAAGTTGTTTTGCTTTTTACCTTTGTTATACAATAATAACAAAGGTTTAGGAATTGGTCGAAAAACACGAAGTCGATCTGAGGCCCGGAGGGCCATGTCACATATACCAATCGATCAGGTTCGACGAATGAGCAATGTCTGTGTGTGTGTGTGTGTATGTGTGTATGTGTGTGCGCTTCAATTTTCAATCGCCTATTTCTCGGAGATGGCTGAACCGATTCGTCTGCTATAACTTGTATTTGAAAGGTATTTTTACCTAGTATATCACTATTAAATGGTTTCGAGGTCTGACTTTTAGTTTAAAAGTTATAAGCAAAAATGTGAAAATTACGTGACACGATTTTCCCCGGAACCACATAACCGATTTCATCGATCTTAGTACCAAATAAAAGCTCTTATTATTGCTAAACTTCACGCCGATTTTTATTGAAAACAAATAAGTGGTTTAAAAGTTATGCTTAAAAAACCAGTTTTGACAAGGTTCAAATGATCGCCTGTTTCTCAGAGATGGCCAAACTGATTTACATGCTATTAGTTTCATTTGGCAGGTAATATAGCCGGATAGATCACTATTGAATGGTTTTTTGATTGGATGTTTAATTTGAAAATTATGAGTAACTCAATACACTACACCAAAATTAACAATAATTTATAATGATTTTAACCAAGAAAAATAACCTAATTTCAATTATTTTAATATCAAACGAGAGGTTTTCACACTACGAATATATATGCAAAATTTCATAAGAATTGGTTTTACCGGTCAAAAGATATTAACCCTCGAACACTCGCGCCAACTTTTATAACACAGTTACTCGCGCGCACAATAGCCCAAAACCAAAGAAAACGTGCGCACTAGAGTTTTTACTAGGAAAACTTGGTTTTAAGTTTATCGAACCTTTGGAAGAGTTTCTTGAAATTGAAAGCTCTATCGTCTGGTAGAATTTGAATTTTGATTAATCCCCCTAAAAGTGAAATAAAAAGATTATTTTCCTTCAGTTTCCATATAACACATTGATGTGTTCTGCAAAGTTTTAGAGCATATTAGTACAAGAAATTTTGCTGAAGACAGTAACCTTCTATCTCTTCAACGAAGAGATCTTATTTATTGTATATGAATTTGAAAAATCAGTATTTTTATTTTAACTCTTTTTGTAATTGTTGTATGACTTTTTCATGTATTACAAAGTTGTATAAATAATAAAAATACACAACTTTGCTGAACATAGTATACCTCTATGTTTCCTTGTTTACGAACTGTAGAACTTTGATTATAAAAAATACCCTGATTTTGACCCCGAATTACTCGACTACCAACAGACGGATACATTTTAAACATTTTACATTTGCTGGTAGTTTTGCTGCACACAGACACCATTTTTCCATATGAAGAAACGAAAGAAAATTCCAGTTGGGGCCAATTGCGGTACACCTCACATGCTACTTGCTTCGTTTCTGTGATGTCGGTTTATGCTAATCTATTTTCCTAACAATTTAAAGTAATAATGCATTGAATAATTCTGACATTTTGCTCATAACAAGTTTATTGAAGAATATACGTTAGTATATACGTAATATACGATTTGTAACTATATAACAATATGGCATTCAAAAACCTACATATGGTGTACAAAATACAACAGCGTGAGTAACCGAAGGATCATAAAAATTGATGAAATTTATTCAAGAGAACTTTATTGTTGTGAATCAAATAGAATGGCATTACAGGAAATTATGCATAGTTCAAAAACCTTTTAACTAGACCTTTACTACGCAATGTATATGTTAAACAATAATATTTCATCTTACAACTTACTTTTACTTGCACTTACCCTCATTAGTAACAACTTACTCAGCAATTTCATGAGAAAAGAAACTATCAAAATTTATAAGTGCTTCTATTTGTTTCAAATTTTGTAAACTTATTCAATTTCCAAAAATTTCATGTAAACCAAACGTGTCGATTTCTATCTCAAATTGCAAGTAAGACGGTATAACAAATGTTCCTTTCACCACTAGGTGGATTAAATCAGGTTTTTTCCAATTTGCCCGGTCAACTTAACCGTCAATTGTGTATGACGCTTGATCAGTTTTTAATGTGAACGCATTCATACCAACGCACGGTGGGACTGATTCAAAAATAGTGAGACATAAGTAATAGCATCGAAACCTTAAGACATAGCATAATAGTTGCTTCAGAAAAGTTTCTTCATTCAAAAACCACTTTCTTGTGATGAAAAAATATTGGGACATTAGGGTGTCCCTAATCCGATACAAAAAATATTTTCTCTATTTTAAGTCAGAAATGATTGCTACCTACAAAAAAGGTTCACGTAAGAGATAGAAATCTTTAGTATTCAACAAAGTTTCTCGAAAACAGTTTAGCTACAACTTTTTTGTAGGTAGCAATCATTTCTGACTTAAAATAGAGAAAATATTTTTTGTATCAGATTAGGGACAGCCTAATGTCCGAATATTTTTTCATCACTAGAAAGTGCTTTTTGAATGAAGAAACTTTTCTGAAGCAACTATTATACTATGTCTTAAGGTTTCTATGCTATTACTTATGTCTCCCTATTTTTGAAACCGTCCCACTGTGCAACGGGGTTCAGATTAAAAATGTTCAGATTAAGGAAGGTCATTCCAGCGGGGGTACACGGTACATGTTGTTCCGCTTGCCGAGGAGAAAAATTTCCGCATACGTAAATCCGTCTGTTGGTCAGATAGCTATTGACGAAGTACAAACTTTCAAATCTCTCGGCTTGGTTTGAGACCCTACGCTTTCTTGAGAAAGCCATATAGATTATATTCACCCAAGACTATCATCTCTTTGTGGGTTATTGTATCGAGTCAGACCGTTTGTTCCGCGGCATGCATTGATCAAATTTTATTTTGGGCGCATTCATTCTCACCTGCAGTATCTAGTCGTTGTTTGGGGCCAAGCCTGCAAATCTAAACTTAAGAAACTGCAAGTTGAACAGAACAGATGTCTTAAAATAATTTATGCATTACCACAGTTTTACTCAACGCTCGACTTATACAAGAACTTCATGCATAACGCCTTACCAATTCTAGGGTTGCGCGAGTTGCAATACTGTTTATTTATCTACGATGTTCAGAAAAATTCAAACATGCATCATAATATTATTCTGCCGGCCAATCATGACCACAACACAAGGTATGCAAGCAACTTGGGAAGATCTGGCCCTTCTGCGTATAATATAATACCACAACACTTGAAACTAATCAACAATAGATTGCTATTCAAAAAAAAATTAAACCAGTATTTCAAATCTAAAATCAATACTTTTATAATTTAATTTCGTATCAACCACAAGATAATTTTCGTAAAATACACTCTATAAATGTCTAGTTAACTTATTGATTATATTTGTATCTGTTTATTCAGTTTTTTGGGATACCTTCAAAGGAATGAACTTCCACTGAGAATCCCTTTTTAATGTTAGTTTTGTCAAGTATACATCACTTCCAAACACACCAATAAATTACACGTCTCGGTTTTTTTGTTCATTATTTGCTTTCCTTTTTCCTTAGATTAGATGAGTCCATTACCAGGGGGCTCGTCCTTAGAGCTTTTTGGTGTAGGGGTAGTGGTGGGCCATTATTAAAAAAAATTGTATTTCATTTGTATGGAAGCTCCCCCCCTCTTATTTAGAAGTACACTATAGACAAAAAACCTACCTTCTAAAACCCCCACATGCCAAATTTGGTTCTAGTTGCTTGATTAGTCCTCAGTTTTGAGGAAATTTGTGTTTCATTTGTATAGAAGCCCCACCTTATACGCCCTCCATAAAATTGCTCTCTTACCCCGTCCATAAAATTGCTGGTCATTTTATCTATTTAACGACATATAAATTGTTCAGTTTCGCTCAGTAGTTTAGTAGGGTCTTTTTCTAATTCCCGTCGTAATAAGCAAAGCCATTCTAATTTTCATCATTTGTTGGATGGATTTAATTAATACTCCAAAAGTTCTTGTGCTGATTTGACTAAAAAACACTTACCTTCCGATCCGTGAACTTTGAAATCACTGAAAAGCGACTATTAAAGCATATTATTGAAATTACGCAACTGACTTTATTGCTAAAATTCGTCGTACCGTTTTAAAATCCGTCCATCAAAATTTTTCATCGTCCAAACTAAAAATCACAACAATGCTACGAAGCTAACGCGTAAGTATTTGTGTAGGACGGCATGGCAAATGTTATTCTACAAAATTTCTGCAGGTCAGGCAAGTTTTCCTGGCCGTAGAATAACGACAATGCCTTGCGTGAGTTACTTTCATTTATGAATGACGGAAATTAAAACGATTAGTCGACATTGTCTTCTTCGTCGCACGAAAAAACGTAGGAAATTTGGCTGGTAGGACTTCTTTAACGATAAAAAGCATTTAAATAGATCTCAGCTCACTTTGATTGATCGCGTATGACAGACAACTAACTAAAATATTAGGGAATAACTAGTTTTGCGTTGTGTGTCATAAAAATGCTGATATTTTTAATAATTTGTGTTGGATAGGACGGGAATAGGCAATTACGACGATGTAGCAACATACCCTAGTTATTACCATTTGAAATCTTTCATTCAAACGTGACACTTCCATTTTCGTTTTTACAAAGTGCTACCCAGTTCCAGTATAGTAAGCATAGAAGTAGTCTTATGTCAAAAGGCGATAAACAAAACGCAACAATCGTGGAATTACGTTTTTCTGCGAAGACTCCAAGCTGTTTAAAATTCTAGTTGGTGGCATCCTATTACGAGAAGCCATAAACATATATTTCAACGGATCAACATGATTTCTTCTCCCAGGCAGGTCAACAACAACAAACTACCCGATCAGGAGTAGCTAACAAATATACAAGTTATGTTACCAATGGACTAGTTTGTTACCAACTTTTCTAACAACGGTTGTTATAAATTAGATAAAAAATAACAACTGTTGTTATAACCCTTTAAGCCCGAGCCCTCACAATTGTGTAGGTGAGACATGACTACTTTTAATAAATTTTCCTTTCCTTTCTAAACGTCTTACTTTTACATATATGGCGCCAATCTCTTGTGTAAACATCGTAACTCGTAGAAAAAATAGAAAATAGCTGAAAAGAAGTTTTATTTTGTGTTTGGATTAATTATTGTCTAGTCTTCAAAATCTTGTGAAAACAGCAAAAAGTTTTATCTGTCGTATTTTCTTATTGGATCCGTATTTCGAAATTGCTTAGATAAAAAATTATTGGTAATAAGTATTTCTAATTGATGTAATTAAAAATTTACTCGAAATAACTTTTACAACTTAGTTATGCACATTGTTTTTCATACCTACACAATTGTGTAGGTTCGGCCTTATTGCATACCTACTTCAACCTTTACGTTCTCGCCGGGACTTCAAAAATTAGTGTACTTGCCGTTACACTTTTGGCTCTATCTTTACTATTTTTGATCGATTTTTATACAACTTGTCTTCAAAGAACCACTTTAGATTGACCTTCAATGGAAAAATATATTAGCAAATTTTGGATCCAATTTTTCCAGAGATATTCCAGATCGCAGTGTTTTTTCACGTCATAAGTAATAGATGAAATAAAACGAAATTTTCTGCTGCCATCTCATTTTGAGTCAGTAAGAATGAATACATTATACTGTAGAGCATTCGTTCATGCTCCACACTACGGAACTTCCGTTTAGAGTAGGGAAAGGGCGGTAAAGACGGACACCTTAAGGTAAAGACTCAATATCTACTCAAATATAATTGTATTGATCGCAATTTTCATACAAACTAAACCTATAAGTCTCTTTTTAATAAAGTTACAACGTGTGCTAGAAAATTTCTTCCAAAATTTATGCTTTTTTCAATATTAAAGATATTATGTAGAAATCAGAGTTTCTGCACATGGGCGGGAAAGACGGACACTTGATATGGGAAAGACGGACACTCGCAAAAAGGTGTCACGCGTTGTCGAATTATCAGTATTAAGAAAGTTTAACATATTTCATCATGTATTTAGGAAAGAATTGGTTTCTGAAAACCCCCTTGCCGAGCCCCCCTTTGAGCGAGCAAATAAAATGGTTCCCTTCAATATTTTAATTGGTGACGAATCAACCGTTTCTAAAAGTTGGCCTATTCCAACTGTTATATGATTTCTGGTTACTTTTACATATATAATACTAGCTGACCCGACAAACTTCGTATTGCCGCAAATTAACCTGTGTTGTACATAAATCATGAATCTCGGATGATCTTTGTCATAATCTCGAGTTTTGCAAGCTCCCCAGTGGGCGGCGCTTCCGACGGCGGGTCACCGGTAACACTCGCGACCGTCTCGTCCTGAATGATCTAGTGTTACTATAGATGGTTTTTGTGGTCTTGTATTGACTAATGTTTTATGGAAGAGTCTCGAATTTCTCGAGTTCGATTAGTTTTTGAGTTTCGCAAAAATTTCTGTTTTATTTGTATGAGAGTCCATACCCCCCTACCACAGGGGTGAGAGGTCTCTAACTATCGTAAAATAAATTCAAGACTCCAAAATCTACCACATGCCAAATTTGGTTCCATTTGCTTGATTAGTTCTCAAGTTATAAGGAAATTTGAATTTCATTTCTATGGGACCTCCCCTCTTAAAAGGGGAAGGGGTCGTAATTCACCATAGAAAAAAATTCTGCCATCTAAAACTCCCACATGCCAAATTTGGTTCCATTTGATTGATTAGTTCTCGAGATAAGAGGAAATTTGCATTTTTTTTATGGAAGCCCACCCTCTTAAAGAGGAGATGGGCCATAACTCGCTTTCTAAAGAAGAGAGGGGCCTCAATTCACCATAGAAAAAAATCTTGCGTCCAAAACCACTTACATGTCAAATTTGGTTCCATTTGCTTGATTAGTTCTCGAGTTATGAGGAAATTTATTTTTCATTTGTATAGGAGCCCCCCCCCCTCTTAAAGTGGGGAAATCCATAGAAAATATACCATAGAAAATATTCTTGCCTACAAAAACACCCACATGATAAATTTGGTTCCATTTGCTTGATTAGTTCTAGAGTTATGAGGAAATTTGTATTTCGTTTGTATGAGAGCCCCCCCTCTTAAAAAGGTAAGGGGTCCTAATTCATCATAGAAAAAATGGTTGCCTCCAAAAACACCCACATGCCAAATATGGTTCCATTTGCTTGATTAGTTCTCGAATTATGAGGAAATTTGTATTTCGTTTGTATAGGAGCCCCCCCCCTCTTAAAGTGGGGAGGGGTCCTTATTCACCAAAGAAAATATTCTTGCCCTCGAAAACTTTCACATGCCAAATTTGGTTCCATTTGCTTGATTAGTTCTTCAGTTCATTTGTATAGGAGCCCCCCCTCCTAAAGTGAGGAGGGGTCCCAGTTCATCATAGAAAAAAAATTTGTCTCCAAAAACACCAACGTGTCAAATTTGGTTCCATTTGCCTGATTAGTTCTCGAGTTATGAGGAAATTTGTATTTCATGTGTATAGGATCCCCCCTCCTATAACGGGGAGGGGTCCCAATTCATCATAGAAAAAATTTTTGTCTCCAAAAACACCCACGTGCCAAATTTGGTTCCATTTGCTTGATTAGTTCTCGAGTTATGAGAAAATTTGTATTTCGTTTGTATAGGAATATGCGGAGTTGGAGCGGCTGCATCGTTCTCAGGAAACGCGGAAGTTCTACCAGAAACTGAACGGATCCCGCAAAGGCTTTGTGCCGCGAGCCGAAATATGTCGGGATAAGACTGGCAGTATTCTGACGGACGATCGTGAGGTGACCGATAGGTGGAAGCAGCACTTCGACGAACACCTGAATGGCGCCCAGGCGGAAAACCATGGCGGCGGGGAAAGCGATTTCGACGGTGCAGCAAACGGGGAAGAGGTGCCAGCCCCAACGATAGGCGAAGTTAAGGAGGCCATCATGCAGCTAAAGAACAACAAGTCAGCTGGAAAAGATGGCATCGGAGCGGAGCTTATTAAAATGGGACCAGAAAAGCTGGCCGTTTGTCTACACCGACTAATTGTTAGAATTTGGGATACGGAACAGCTACCGGAGGAGTGGAAAGATGGGGTTATCTGCCCGATCTACAAAAAGGGCGACAAGTTGGACTGTGAGAACTATCGAGCGATCACCGTTCTCAATGCCGCTTATAAAGTGCTGTCCCAAATCATTTTCCGCCGTCTATCACCAATTGCGAATAGATTTGTGGGAACTTATCAAGCCGGCTTCGTCGAAGGTCGGTCTACAACGGATCAAATATTTACACTGCGGCAAATCCTCCAAAAGGGCCGTGAATACAGAGTTCCCACGCATCATTTATTCGTTGACTTCAAAGCCGCATATGATACCATCGACCGGAAAGAGCTATGGAAAATCATGGACGAAAACAGCTTCCCCAGGAAGCTCATCAAACTGATTAAATCTACGATGGATGGTACGCAGTGCTGTGTTCGGATTTCGGGTGGATTGTCAAGTTCATTCGAATCACACAGAGGGCTTCGTCAAGGTGATGGTCTTTCATGCCTGCTGTTCAACATAGCGCTACAAGGTGTTATGAACCGAGCGGATATCAACACGCGAGGCACGATATTCAACAAATCTAGTCAATTCGTCTGCTTTGCCGATGACATGGATATTATCGGCAGAACATCTGTGGCGGTGGCTGAACAGTACACCAGACTAAAGCGCGAAGCAGAAAAGATTGGGTTAAAGGTAAATACGTCTAAAACAAAGTACATGCTGGCCAGCGGAACCGAGGCCGAACGACACCGCTTGGGCAGTAGTATATTGATCGACGGCGATGAGTTTGAGGTAGTCGATGAATTTGTCTACCTTGGCTCACTGGTAACGGCGGACAATGATACCAGCCGTGAGATTCGGAGGCGTATTATCAGCGGAAGTCGTGCTTACTATGGGCTCCACAAGCAATTGCGGTCGAGCAGACTAAGTCCCCGTACAAAGTGCACCCTGTACAAGACGCTTATTAGACCGGTTGTTCTCTACGGGCATGAAACATGGACAATGCTCGAGGAGGACGTGCGAGTGCTCGGAGTTTTCGAACGACGAGTGCTAAGAACGATCTTCGGTGGCGTACAGGAGAACGGAGTATGGAGGCGTAGGATGAACCATGAACTCGCACAGCTCTATGGTGAACCCAGTATCCAGAAGGTGGCTAAAGCTGGACGGATACGATGGGCAGGGCATGTTGCAAGAATGCCGGACAACTACCCTGCAAAGATGGTGTTCGCCTCAAATCCGGTAGGATCAAGACGACCAGGAGCGCAGCGAGCAAGATGGTTAGACCAGGTGGAGCGAGATCTGACGGAGAGTACTCGGTGTCCGAGGAATTGGAGAGCGGTAGCCCTCAACCGAGTTACATGGAGAAATTTTGTTCAACAGGCTTTGTCTTAGGACGGCAAGCCACCTAAGTAAGTAAGTAAGTTGTATAGGAGCCCCCCCTCTTAAAGTTAGAAGGGGTCCTAATTCACCATAGAAATATTCTTGCCCTCGAAAACTTTCACATGCCAAATTTGGTTTCATTTGCTTGATTAGCTCTCGAGTTATGAGGAAATTTGTTTTTCATTTGTATAGGAGCCCCCCCTCCTAAAGTGAGGAGGGGTCCCAGTTCATCATAGAAAAAAAATTTGTCTCCAAAAACACCAACGTGTCAAATTTGGTTCCATTTGCCTGATTAGTTCTCGAGTTATGAGGAAATTTGCATTTCATTTGTATAGGAGCCCCCCTTCCTAAAGTGGAGAGGGGTCCCAATTCATCATAGAAAAACATTTTGTCTCCAAAAACACCCACGTGCCAAATTTTGTTCCATTTGCTTGATTAGTTCTCGAGTTATGAGGAAATTTGTATTTCGTTTGTATAGGAGCCCCCCCCCTCTTAAAGTGGGGAGGGGTCCTTATTCACCATAGAAAATATTCTTGCCCTCGAAAACTTTCACATGCCAAATTTTGTTCCATTTGCTTGATTAGTTCTTCAGTTATGAGGAAATTTGTATTTCATGTGTATAGGATCCCCTCCTCCTATAACGGGGAGGGGTCCCAATTCATCATAGAAAAAATTTTTGTCTCCAAAAACACCCACATGCCAAATTTGGTTCCATTTGCTTAATTACTTCTCGAGTTATGAGGAAAATTGTGTTTCTTTGGTACAGGAGAGGGGGGGGGCTCTTAAAGTGGGGAGGGGTCCTAATTTACTATAGAAAATATTCTTGCCCTCGAAAACCTTCACATGCCAAATTTGGTTCCATTTGCTTGATTAGTTCTCGAGTTATGAAGAAATTTGTATGGAAGCCCCCCCCTTTTAAAGAGCAGAGGATTTAGAATTCCCCTTATAAAGAGGGGAGGGGTCTCAATTTACCATAGAATAAATTCTTGTTACCGAAAACACCCACATGCCAAATTTTGTTCTATTTGCTTGATTAGTTGTCGAGTTATGCAGAAATTTGTGTTTCATTTGTATGGGAGCCCCCCCTCTTAGTGGGGGGAGGGGTTTCTAACCATCACTAAACCCTTTCCTGGCCCCAAAAAACCTCTACATGCATATTTTCATGCTGATTGGTTCAGTAGTTTTCGATTCTATAAGGAACATACGGACAGACAGACAGACAGACAGACAGACAGACAGAAATCCTTCTTTATAGGTATAGATGTAAGTTTTTGCAATGTTAGATTGTTGTTGTGCAAAATAGGTTCAAAATCTGTGTGTCCGTCTTTTCCTACCGTTGGGTGTCCGTCTTTCCCAACTTGGATACCATTTTTACCTTTGTTATACAATATAACAAAAGTTTAGGAATTGGTCGAAAAACACGAAGTCGATCTGAGGCCCGGAGGGCCGTGTCACATATACCAATCGATCAGGTTCGACGAATGAGCAATGTCTGTGTATGTGTGTGTGTGTGTGTGTGTGTGTGTGTGTGTGTGTGTGTGTGTGTGTGTGTGTGTGTGTGTGTGTGTGTGTGTGTGTGTGTGTGTGTGTGTGTGTGTGTGTGTGTGTGTGTGTGTGTGTGTGTGTGTGTGTGTGTGTGTGTTTGTGTGTGTGTGTGTGTTTGTGTGTGTGTGTGTGTGTGTGTGTGTGTGTGTGTGTGTGTTTGTGTGTGTGTGTGTGTGTGTGTTTGTGTGTGTATGTGTGTGTGTTTGTTTGTGTGTGTGTGTGTGTGTGTTTGTTTGTGTGTGTGTGTGTGTTTGTGTGTGTGTGTGTGTGTGTTTGTGTGTGTGTGTGTGTTTTTGTGTTTGTGTGTGTGTGTGTGTGTGTGTGTGTGTGTGTGTGTGTGTGTGTGTGTGTGTGTGTGTGTGTGTGTGTGTGTGTGTGTGTGTGTGTGTGTGTGTGTGTGTGTGTGTGTGTGTGTGTGTGTGTGCTTCAATTTTCAATCGCCTATTTCTCGGAGATGGCTGAACCGAGTCGTCTGCTATAACTTTTATTTGAAAGGTATTTTTACCTAGTATGTCACTATTAAATGGTTTCGTGGTCTGACTTTTAGTTTGAAAGTTATAAGCAAAAATGTGAAAATTACGTGACACGATTTTCTCCGGAACCACATAACCGATTTCATCGATCTTGGTACCACATAAAAGCTCTTACTATTGCTAAACTTCACACCAATTTTATTGAAAACAAACAAGTGATTTAAAAGTTATGCTTAAAAAACCAGTTTTGACAAGGTACAAATGATCGCCTGTTTCTCAGAGATAGCCAAACCGATTTACGTGCATTTGTTTCATTTGGCAGGTAATATAGCCGGATAGATCACTATTGAATGGTTTTTTGATTGGATGTTTAATTTGAAAGTTATGAGTAATTCAATACACCACACCAAAATTAACAATAATTTATAATGATTTTAACCAAAAAAATAACCTAGTTTCAATTATTTTAATATCAAACGAGAGGTTTTCACACTACTAATATATATGCAAAATTTCATAAGAATTGGTTTTACCGGTCAAAAGATATTAACCCTCGAACACTCGTGCCAACTTTTATAACACAGTTACTCGCGCGCACAATAGCCCAAAACCAAAGAAAACGTGCGCACTAGAGTTTTGACTAGGAAAACTTGGTTTTAAGCTTATCGAACCTTTGGAAGAGTTTCTTGAAATTGAAAGCTCTATCGTTTGGTAGAATTTGAATTTTGATTAGTCCCCCTAAAAGTGAAATACAAAAATTATTTTTCTTCAGTTTCAATATAACGCATTGATGTGTTCTGCAAAGTTTTAGAGCATATTATTACAAGAAATTTTGCTGAAGACAGAAACCTTCTATCTCTTCAACGAAGAGATCTTATTTATTGTATATGAATTTGAAAAATCAGTTTTTCTATTTTAGCTCTTTTTGTAATTGTTGTATGACTTTTTCGTGTATTACAAAGTTGTATAAATAATAAAAATACACAACTTTGCTGAACATAGTATACCTCTATGTTTCCTTGTTTACGAACTGTAGAACTTTGATTATAAAAAATACCCTGATTTTGACCCCGAATTACTCGACTACCAACAGACGGATACATTTTAAACATTTTACATTTGCTGGTAGTTTTGCTGCACACAGACACCATTTTTCCATATGAAGAAACGAAAGAAAATTCCAGTTGGGGCCAATTGCGGTACACCTCACATGCTACTTGCTTCGTTTCTGTGATGTCGGTTTATGCTAATCTATTTTCCTAACAATTTAAAGTAATAATGCATTGAATAATTCTGACATTTTGCTCATAACAAGTTTATTGAAGAATATACGTTAGTATATACGTAATATACGATTTGTAACTATATAACAATATGGCATTCAAAAACCTACACATGGCGTACAAAATACAACAGCGTGAGTAACCGAACGTTAATAAAAATTGATGAAATTTATTCAAGAAAACTTTATTGTTGTGAATCAAATAGAATGGCATTACAGGAAATTATCCATAGTTCAAAAACTTATAAACTAGACCTTTACTACGCAATGCATATGTTAAAGAATAATATTTCATCTCACAACTTACTTTTACTTGCACTTACCCTCATTAGTAACAACTTACGCAGCAATTTCATGAGAAAAGGAACTATCAAAATTTATAAGTGCTTCTATTTGGTTCAAATTTTGTAAACTTATTCAATTTCCAAAAATTTCATGGAAACCAAACGTGTCGATTTCTATCTCAAATAGCAAGTAAGACCGTATAACAAAGGTTCCTTTCACCACTAGGTGGATTAAATCAGGTTTTTCAAACTTCAATAACTTTTTACTTGATATTCAAAATGCACCAGGCTTCCAATGACTACTGGTGAAGGATCAAACTAACACAATGTCGTCGGTTTAGCATGAATATGTTGTTTTTTAACGATTTACCAGCTATTTTCTTCACACACAAAATAACATCGGTTAGCGTATCTAAGCATTTTTTCTTTGTTTTGCTTATAAATTTGACAGCTGCGCTGCAAAAAATCGTCAGTTTGATTCAAAAGTGTTCATTCAGTCTATAGAAACATTTCCCATCATTTATTTGCTTCAAAAAATTATTGTTTATGAAATATGACAAGTGTCCGTCTTTCCCACAGTGTCCGTCTTTACCGCCCTTCCCCTACTACCGGAACCTAAAACTGGTCATATATAAATTGTAAAATAATAAAGAAGTGTGGCAAATGATGTATTCAACTACGGGATTTTCTAAGACAATTTCTTGGATCAACATTTGAATGTTTTAAGCCAATCTGGACGTTCCGGTATTTCCATAGCTACGTAGCGACCGTTCCGCTGCTTCAGAAGCGGAAGTTTATGAACCTCGAAGCGATGATCTCGCTCTAAACTAAACGGGGTCAACCCTATTCAATTCTGTGGACTTTTTTTACACAAAATAATTAGGTTTTTCATGTTTTGTTTTTTCAAACCCTGGCTTGGTATAGTCCAAAAAGGGTAAAAAATGTTAAAAATAGGAGAAAATGAGCAAAATGGGGCACTTTTCGATGACAAACAGGAAAGCGGTGGGCACCATGCGATTCTCCGGAAAATTTTACATAAGATCACCTACATTTTATCAGCCTGCAGGCCATATCTTAATTGCATCCGTTTTTTCGGCTCGTTTTTGCCCATAGTGCAATGGTATAAGATAAGACCGAACCCACATAATTGTGTAGGTTGCTAAATTTAGCAAACATGCATTGCAATGTGTAGAATACACTGGTTTTGGTATCTCGAGCGATAAAAAAAATTATATTGATCCAAAAACCAAAAATATCGTAACTAAAACCCTCCGTGCTTAAAGGGATAAATAGCGACGGTTAATGGTTAAAATAACAAAAATTCTAACTAAATTTATTCTAGTCAATATCTGATTCCGAACAGGCCTTGATATGGTTTTATTTAAATTATAACACACTTTGTTAAGAATTATTTTTCAAAATTTCCAGAAATTTCAAAAATATAACAGTGAATAAAAATATTTTAACAAATACAATAAATGTTATGCAACGAAATTCATTTACTATTGAAATAATCATACTAATTAGACTAATTTTTTGCAAATAACATATTTTGTTATAAGGGTGATATCTAGCATGTTTAGAGGCGAAACCTATATTACTCATTTATATCTAAATGAGTTACAACTATCAGAATCTATTACAAAATTAATTTTTTTTTGCTATTGCTTCTCGATAAATTTGTTACCAATTTGTAACAGATTTTGTTATAAATATTATAATGTGCTATAAAACTGATATAGCGCAAGTTGATACCGTGTATATAGATTTAAAGGCGGCCTTTATATTATTGGTTGGGGTTTCGCCCAATAAGGTAGAATGGTTTAAATCATACCTTGTGGATCGAATTCTATCTGTAAAAATAGGAAGTCATGAATCGCAATGTTTCACAAACTGCTCGGGCATACCTCAAAGGAGTAACCTGGGACCATTACTTTTATTATTATTTTTAACGACGTCTGCCATGTTATACTATCAGGCCGATTTCTTATCTACGCCGACGATCTCATGTTCTACCTTGTCATACGTTCGACGGCAGACTGCATCGAGCTGCAGCAGCATTTGACTGACTTTCAATATTGGTGCTCCCGAAGCCTGCTAGTCTCGAGTGTGTCTAAGTGCTCTGTGATCTCATTTCCACATGGAAAAAACCCTATTCTATGGAAATATACTCTGTCTGAAGAGCAACTCAACAGATCTTGTGGTACTTTTGGACGCTCTAATTTCCTTTACAAATCATTACTCCCATATTATTGCACAAGCGAACAGAAATTTGGGATTTATCGTAAGCGTTGCCAAAAATTTTACTGATCCATATTGTTTACGTATTGTACTATTGCCTTGTCCAAGTTATGGAACCCATACACGGATGTGTGAATAGAATCGAAGAAATTCTATCAAGGTTCCTGCACTATGCGCTGAGACGTTTACCGTGGCGGAACCCTGTGGAGTTACCACCATATATTGAACCGCATAAACCGCTTGCTTGACATGAACGCTTTGGCCAGAAGATGGAACATTTCCACAGCAGCTGTTGCGAGAAAGCTGTTGACAGGGAATTGATCTGTCTTTTATTCTATCAAGAATTAATATTAATATCCCACCTACAAGCCTACGAACGTGGGTCTTTCTGAGACTGCAATACCAGCGCACTGAATACGGTCAAAACGAGTTTTATGTACATTTTGACTTTTGCATATCCATCGATAGTTTTGAGATTAGATTTAAAAGATTATTGTAATATGTTTGACTTCGGCTAGAAATTAGACTGACTATTAAGCAGTGCATGGTTTGAGTGCAATTGTATGTATTGTATGTAACTAAATGTAACGATTTTGTGAACTAGGTAAACAATGTTTAACCTTTCGTTACTCGCACCAACTTCGATTTATAGGCATGCTAAAACCTAACAGAATTCATTCGAATGCTAATGCCACTTGGTGAAAAACTTAAGAAACTTTTCCCACCGTTTGAAAGATCTTGATCTGCGGATCAACTTTGCTTTTGGGTTTTACGCCTCTTTGAGAATGGTGTGTATAGGACTATCTCAAAGGAGCTTTTCCCCACCCAATTGAATTCATGCCTAAAAACAATTGAATTCATGACTGGGAATAAATAAATAAATAAATAATAAATAAAATAAAAAACTTGATATGCTAACCATCTATAGAGCATAGATTTTATTCGAGTTTGATGCCAGCCCTACATATGACTGAGACGTATGAAGCTTTTTGTTCTAATTGGCAGCATTGCCGTAAAAATACTTTCTTTAAAACTTGAGGATCATTTCCTTTGAAAGTGTAAAAAAGAGTTCGTTTTCGAACTTAATATTTACGGAAATAAAAGCAAAATAAAATAAGAAGATTTGGTTTTTTTAAAATAAGGAGAGGCATCCATTAATCGATTCAACTGGCACCAAATTTAGGATTTCAAGTTCTAACCTAAAGCGCACAAAATTTGGTTCAAATACGAGAAGATTATATGTTTAAACTTTTACTCGTTAACTTCGCGTGGAATGACCCACATAGATTGCATTCAATGATCCAGCAATGTTTCCATTTTAAGAAAAAATAAATTGAAAATGTGTTCTCTATTTAAAAAATACATTGTATAAATAACATTTGATGCCTTATTTGAGAGAAGTATATTACACTTACGTTCATAGTATTAATTTTCTTCATCATGTCTCTGGAGATTGGATGGGTTAATTTGACTTTCTTGTATAGAGGATGCTTTATATAAAAATTCACCAGATCTATTAAACTTTCGAATTCCATCCCACCAACGCTGTATAATCGTCCTTCTACCTTTATGCGACAGTGTTTGATTTTATTGTTGGCCCTGCAGATAAAAAATAATAATATGAAATTCCAGTGACTAGAATACAATACGACTATAAGACTATAAGAATTGAAGGAAACATAGATTTATTGCGTTGTAATGATATGTAGCATAAGAAAATTAGTGGCAATAGTAGAATGTACCATACTCACAGTGTTCCTCTGATTGTTAATAAAAAATAAAATTAGACATCAATACGATAAATGCCGATACGCCCTTCTAAAGCCTCAAAGAGATTCAGATCTCAGCCCATATAAATTAAACAAAAAACTTTAACAACACAGCCAAAACTAACAAAAATCGAAGCCGGTGTTGATTTTTTTATTCGTTTATTTGCTTAATAATTCCATACGATTCAAGGTTTTAATGAAATATGACTATCGA
Source organism: Sabethes cyaneus (assembly GCF_943734655.1). Lineage (NCBI taxonomy): Eukaryota > Metazoa > Arthropoda > Insecta > Diptera > Culicidae > Sabethes > Sabethes cyaneus. Next base: position 112,115,787 of record NC_071354.1, on the reverse strand, counting down.
CTATAATAGATACATAACAATTATTACAAATTACATATAGGGGAACCCGAGGCAAGATGAGCACCCTAAGCTCAGCTCAAGTTTTGGTTATGAAAAGCACGATTTTTCTCCAGCTAACCGTTGCTAAACGGTTTTTCTATTATCCATCTAACTTTCCTATATAATTTTGATTTGAAATATTTGAAACTGTATTGAAAAAAACTTGATAAGAAAATAATTGTTTTTTCACCCGTCTGAAATATACCGGGGCAAGACGAGCACCCCCACGGGGCAAGTTGGGCACCTGTTTGATAAATGAATTATTGGTGGTTCAACCCTCCCCTTTCCAGAAGAAAATTTGTCCTGCACTTTCAAGCTTGAAATTGCACAGCCAGCTGTTTAGAGCACATGCAAATTTGCGAGGTTGGTTGTATGATCCTCGTTATCATCGTCAGCAGCTTAGAACCGGGGTGGTTCGTGTTATTTTAAGCTCCATTCAACTCGCTCTTGGTTTACTCGGCTCCCAATTCGCAGACTTCTATGACGTCGCGATTTTTTATTTTGAAAATAAAAAAATGACTGTCGCCAAATATATTATATTAACAATATAGTTCACTCTTCTACAATCCTGAAGACACGACTACTAGCGCCATAGCGGCATAAAAGGTTACCAATGTACACCGTAAATTCGACGCGTCTATCGGAAACAACTCAACTTTCAGTATAGAGTTTAGCAAATTCTACATAGAATTAACAAAAGGGCGAAAGCTGGAAATGTAAACAAAACGTGAGAGGGACCAGCTTAAGAAAATCAGCTCTCGCTCGGTTTGTTCGCGCTTGCGACATTCGCCGTTTTGTTGGTTCTATCTTCAATTCACGATTAAGAAGCTGTATCGCTTTTGCATTCATGAAATAGACCAAATCATTATGCCGTCAATTGACAGAAACCGGCGTGACGCCTTTGTTTACATTTTGGAATATTTTCTTTTTCATTTATATCGAATGTAGCGTGTGTGTTGCACGTTTTACAGGTATAACGGCTTTTCTAATTCAGTTATGCTGCTGTTTAAACAACAAGCATGCCGTTTAAACACCTGAATCTTTGCTGGATTCTGTCATTTGTTATGTAAACAAAGGAACCAGCATGGTATGGATAGTAACACAATTAATTTTTATACCTAACGGTACAATCTACAAGAATGACGTCCCAAGTAACACACAAAACAAGTTCTTCAGGGAAAGTAGTCGTTTAAGAGTACTATAAACGTACTTTGAAAACATGTGTCGTTATTATTAAGGTTTTGCGATGTTTTGTGATAACATGAATTTATTTGACAGCTCATATCAAATGAATAATGTTTGTTTTTGTCAACATGTCAACACAAAGTTTTTATTATATCTCCATTACTAAATCTCAACTACTGGAGGAACAAGTTGTAGCTTATGCTATAATAACGTTTTAAAATGGTATGAAATACCCTGATACATACTTCTTTCAATTGTTGTTTGATTAGACTTAAATTTTTTGCGCTTTTCTGGTAATAGAGAAGTTCTGATGTATGTAATGTTATACTATTTTATAACAAGCTGTGTTGCTTGGGGTCATAGCGTTAGAAATAGCACATTCTGTCTACCGCACCTTTTCTTATGTATTGGTTGCACGCTTAAAAAATTTTATTACAAAAAGCTTTTAGTCACCTTTTTGTCCGCAAGAGGGTGTTACTTTTGCGTCTTTTCAGATATATATGGGATTTTGCGAAGTGAACCATATTGTTAATATAATATATTTGCTGTCGCTCTAATAGGAGCTTGTACATTGTCAGCTTCGTACGGCGGTTTATGCTGCTTGAACGTAGCTTTTTGAAAAGGTCAAAGTAAGCTCGATGTCCTGCGTGTCCACCAGCGATCCCACATACACGTACTCATCTTCCACGTCTGGTTCGTCGTCGTCAATGATTACCATCCACGAAAGGAGCATGTCATCTCGTTTGAGCCTCTACCATTCATGTATTTGGTTCTCGACGCGTTTATTTTAAGTCCAATCCTCCTATCCTCCGCTTCCAGTCTAGCGCAAATAGTCCCCGCCGTGGCAAAGTATCTGGCTTTAATATCTGTTCAGTTCGCGAAGCTTCCTGAAAAATCATGCAATACAAATTACACAGGAATGCACATGTTCCGAACATTCTAGAACGGACGCGCACTATTTTTCCATAAAGAATGTGATCATGCCACCGTCCATTCATCACGCTTGCGATGTGCGAGCCACACACGCACACTGGTACAAAGCCACACCGCAGTGCTAATCAGCGTGCAGCATGAGGAGGCAGCCGCATGAGAGACTACAAGCACCTAGATAAGAAACGGATCCTCGGCGTCACGCTCCGGATTCATTCAGTTTTTTGCAATCGGCGAGTCAGTTTTATGACGTAGGACTACGTCTTACGGCAAGTTTTGAGATAGGGTGTCATTCCAAAAAATCGAAAAATGCGAGCGTCACGAAAAATGAAAGGTTTTGAGCGCTAATAGCTCAGCGGTTTTCCAATCGATTTTCAATATTCTTACACCAATCGATTGGAAAATCTTCTAAGAATTGACCCAAATAAAGAAAAGTGTGGATTCTTGATGTTGAACTATTGAAAAATTGAAAATAATGAACCTATGTTTTACCAGAATTCTCGCTTCGTGATTGGTTGTTGGAAATGACGTCATCAAAGTAGAAACGCGTTTTCACGCTTCGGCTTATAATTCAGTCAATTTTCAATAGATTTCCAAGATATTTACACCAATTGATCGGGAAATCGATTGAAAATATTGAAAATAATGAAAACTATTGATTTTGTTTTTGAAATTGAATTTGAAAAATTGTTGTTTTTGAATTGATTTTGAAAATTTGAATTATTTTCATATTTTTGCCTTCCCTCGTCAGTGCTTCCCTAGCACGGATGACAGAAATATATACGATATAAGCTATGGGTTAAGCTTCCTTATGATTGTATTTAATTTACGCCCTATAGAATCCGATCGAAAATTGTTGAACTTCAGCTGTTGCTGCTTCCCACGGACAAGGCAACGAAGACATGCAAATTCACCAAGCGAGGTGTTGGAGCTGGAGCACTCAATGATCGCTGCCGTGATGCAATATCTGGAAGCAGTCATTCATGTTCCCGGTGTTTAAAAGTGGCGACCGTCGAAACTATCGTGGTATCACTAGTCTTTCTGCTGCGTCCAAGCTATTTGAAATAGTAGTGAGCAATTTTCTTCTTGCTAGAACAAAATGCTATATCTCTACCGACCAACATGGATTTATGCCTGGTCGATCCGTAAGCACAAACCTATTGGAGTTCACATCTACTTGTATATCACAAATGGAACAAAAGGCACAAATTGATGTGATCTACACGGACTTGAAGGCTGCGTTCGATCGTATTGACCATAAAATACTGCTGCAGAAAATTTCACGACTTGGTGCATCTCAGAACTTTACGAAATGGCTCAGTTCCAACCTATGTGGTAGAGTCCTATGCGTGCAGCTCGACTCTTGCTTCTCTTCCCAGTTTACTAACTTGTCGGGTGTACTACTAGGTAGCAACATGGGACCGCTTCTGTTTTTGCTGTTTGTGAACGATATTGCTTCGCTGCTTGGAGTTGGATGCAAGCTAATGTATGCTGACGATTTGAAATTATATTCAGTAGTTCGTTCCATAGTCGATTGTATCCGGCTTCAAAGGCTCTTGTATGTGTTTGTTGATTGGTGCAAGAAAAATTGGCTTGTTATCAGCATCACAAAATGTCAAGTGATGACTTTCCACCGCATCGCCAGTCCGGTTGTTTTCAATTACCAAATAAATGAACATGTACTCAAAAGAGTCGATCAAGTCAATGACCTTGGGGTTCTGCTTGACACCAAACTCACGTTCAACTTACATCGTACCACGGCAATATCGAAAGCCTCCCGACAGCTCAGTTTCATTGCTAAAATTGCACGTGACTTCAGTGATCCCCACTGCATGAAGGCGCTGTACTGTTCATTAGTTCGCCCGTTGATTGAAAATGCTTCCTTGGTATGGTGCCCCTATCAGTTGTCGTGGAATTTGCGTATCGAAAGAGTGCAAAAACGTTTCTTGAGGCTTGCGTTGAGAGACCTACCATGGCGCGACCCAATCAATCTACCACCGTACTTCAGACACTTGAACAGCGTAGGAAGGTTCAGCAAGCAGTGTGTGTTGCAAAGATCTTAAATGGCGAAATCGAGTCACCGAGCATCCTGTCTCTCATCAACTTTCGTGCATCGCAACGTGCCCTGCGCTCAACCGAGCTATTGCAACCGAGATTCCATCGGACCACCTTTGGATCCTATGAGCCAATAACTGCCTGCATCCGGACTTTTTCTATTGTGGAAAGTTTATTTGAATTTAATGAACCATCACATAAGTTCGCTCAAAAATTGTATAATGTTAGCTTTTTATAAACCGACCAGAAATATTCAATAAGACAATCCATGTCAGTTGATTTTTACAAATAAACAAATATCTGGCGACAGGAGTTCTGGAATTGGGAGGACATATGCTGCTCGCAACAACGAAACGATTAGAATTATCGTCACTTGCAGCTGGCCATCCGCAACAACGAAGAGTTGAACAAATTGCTGTCCCGTATCACCGCTGCTATGAGAAGTGTCTTTTCGAACATTCAAACTGTTTTGTTGCTGCCCAAGAAGACGGAAAAGAAGGTTTAAATTTCCAGCATATCACGTTGAAAACCGGTTCTTTTAAAAACGAAACATGTGTTCATGAAGATTTGAGGAATTTTCACTCACAGATTTAAATTCTATTTAACTTAGATTGATCTGATTGTTCGTCTCTTTCCAATCATTTTAACCGATCACCTCTCGCGCTGCTGTTCGCTTGTTGCTGCTGGACGCTGGTTGCGCTGGTTGCAGCCAACAAATATACTAGCTCCAAGTAAATGTGTTCGGTCAAGCGTCAAAATAAATGAAATTGGATTTAATCAAATGAAAGAGTTTTAGTAACATCTTTTACATCGTAGCAACACAAATTTATCCATACAGTAATAATACGTAGCGTAATTTTTTCTTTGGCAGCAAAAGGCGAACGGCTCACTGGTAACTTTGCTCTTTTGTTCAGACTGAAATTGAAATGCTCTATTTTTTATTTCACGTAGATGATAGAATGAAGAACCAAGAAAAATGGGTGTGGTCTTTTTTTGTCGCTTGCTCTGGTACATAATACGTGGTAAGCCGGCGAACAGCATTATTCAAACGCTAGCTGAGCTAGTGCCAACATCGTTTGCCAGGCAAACGGAAGTCACACACGACTCGTGCACGTGTTCATTGGCGGCTGACCGTGTGACCGTGTGTTGGAACTGAAGCACTCATTTCGCTGCCATGATGGACTATCTGGCGACAGGAGTTCTGGAATTGGGAGGACATATGCTGTTAGCGACAACGAAACGATCAGAATTATCGTCACTTGCAGCTGGCCATCCGCGACAACGAAGAGTTGAGCAAATTGCTGTCCCGTGTCACCGCTGCTATGAGAAGTGTCTTTTCGAACATTCAAACTGTTTTGTTGCTGCCCAAGAAGACGGAAAAGAAGACTTAAATTTCCAGCATATCAGGTTGAAAACCCGTTCTTTTAAGAACGAAACATGTGTTCATGAAGATTTGAGGAATTTTCACTCACAGATTTAAATTCTATTTAACTTAGATTGATCTAATTGTTCGCTTCTTATCAAATAATTTTGACCGATCACCTCGTGGTTTTGTTCGCTTGTTGCTGGTGGTATATATGTTATATATATGGTATATATGCTGCCCGCGACAAAAAAACGACCAGAAGCATCCCACGTCACTTGCAGTTGGCCACTTGGAGTGGTATTTCATCGTGATTCAGGACCATACACGAACGGTTTCGTTGATCGCATAGCTGCTGAGGCTTTCCGGTTGGTCCGTTGCAACAAGCCATGCCTGGTTAGCGGTTATCGGTACTCCAATTTACCGAACAGAGAATTACGTTAAATGCGCTAGTGCAAGTTTATTGCAAGCAGGAGTTATGATAATCAAACAATCGGTTCTTTTAAGGGCCACACAACGATTGAAGAGTTTATTATATTTTCTTGCCCAGTTAATACCATAATTAACACAGTCAACGAGGGAAAAGTTGAATTTTTCGTCATTGCGGACGACCAACCAATGACGGTAATAAGTTTTCTGGTCACAGGCGACATTTTCTGCGACTAGTGATGTCTGAAATTTTCAATTATTCGATTACCGATTAATCGGTGAGCGTTGTCTGCACTAATCGATTAATTCAACTATTTATGCTGGCAGTTTTCGATTAAAAATTATTCGAATATTCCTCGTGTTATTCCATTAGTTGAATTAATTGAACGATTAACGGACATCACTATCTGCGACTTCCAAAACGTCTGCAGGTTGTAAATACTTTATTATGAGTGTTCTTTTGTAAGCCGCAGAAAAGTTGCGCAAAATTTTCAACTTTGAAAACTCGCGCGTACCGTCTACCGATTACTAGAGGAAAAGCACTATTCAACGTAGAAACATATCATACAAATTTATTTACTGTTTGGTTTAGTTACTAACTTGGTTTCGTTTTAATAAAATAGATTCAATCAATTCATGGATATAACTCCAAAATCGGTTAAAGATTGAATGTATACAATGTTTCTACTTTGATGACCGTTACGGATGTAGCTTGTATACATGAAGAATCGTATTATTATATACATGGATACATCCTACTATTGCTACAAAGAGACTTACGTGGTCCTACGTCACCTATGCGGTCGTGTCTTGTGCACAACCCCACTGATTTTTTTCAATCAGCCATTCAGTCTTTTCCGATCATTGAGTTTGCCAATTCAAACCGCAGAAAGTTTTATTCCGAACGCAGTAGTTTTTATTACAACCGCGATAAAGTGTACCTGTAAAATGTCTGTATGAGTGTATAATATAGTTAATAAGTGCTTCGTATCCATCGTTCACTTCCTTCCGACAAGTTTGTTGAATAGTGTCTCGGCGCGCGGTGAGGGTGAATTCCATCGTCCATCCACCCGGGCAGCGTTCATCATACAGTCCGCTCAGTTACTTTTCCTATCCCAACCACAAAACAATATCAAAGTCACCTGCGTATCCAAGCAGTTTGCTACCATTAATGGCAAGTAAACCTCGTTTCGTTTCGATATCAGCTTGTCGGATCACTCCCTCAAAAGCTACGCTGAAAAGCATGCAGGATAAGCTGTCAACTTGCCGCACCACGAAGAAGCTCGATTCTATGAACTCTAACAATTTCTCCCATCTGACATTCGAACATACAGCTGGTCGGTGTTAAATCAGACCAAACCAAGTTGCAAAATTGGAAATTAAAAACGAGTTAATAAGCAAACGATCAAGAAATTTATCAATCGTAAAAGAGCTGTAATTTACATATAAGCATCTTTTATTTATTTAAAATGCTTATTTTCTGATGGCAAAATGTTATAAGCAAGCAAGGCTGTCAGAACGATAATTTATTTCATGGAATTTTTCCAACAAGCGCGTGATATTTTATGTTCAACGCTATAATATTGTGGGAATTTTTTAACCAAAAGCTTTTTCGCAACTGTGAAATAGAGGGGTGCCCATCTTGCCCCGGGTGCTCATCTTGCAGCAAATCTCCCAAAATAAAAACATCTTTTATAGCTATAGCTATAGCTTGGTTCGACCCATGCACCTTTCAGCATTGGACAAAAGATAGGAGTCACAACAACTTGTTAAGCGTAGCTACACCCCCCCCCCCCCCCTCTCTTTCCACTCTTTCCTCTCCTTTCCCAAAAAAAAATTTCATTGCTTTCCCCTACCGTCCCTCCATCAATTGTAAAAATCATCGTTTCAAAAAATATTAATATTAATGCCTGACCGCCTTTCAAGGTCAAAGACTAAAACACGAGTCAATTTCGTAGGAACGGAGCCTTTCTCCGAAGACCCGCACTGAGAAACGCGGACTAACACGCTTACGGACGAACAACGTCACACGCAACGCAGTACCTTGCAAGTCGTAAGGACCTGCATAGTGTCGTCGTCCTGAAAGTAAAAACAAGTTAAATTAAAACTTCTCGGTCGGTGGTTTTTACTAGGTGGAGAAAGAGGCACAATCTGTGTCTAAAAATAGCCTAACCCATGTCGCTACGTTAATAAGGGGGGTTGTGCAGACATCTTTTGTCCAGCGCCTCTATGGTTCAAAGGTACACGGCTACCAGTGAGCCACACGCCCTGGCAGGTGTTGTGGGTTCAAATCCGGTCATAAACTCTGATTATAGCTTGGTTCGACCCATGCACCTTCCAGCATTGGACAAAAGATAGGAGTCACAACGACAACTTGTTAAGCATAGCTACCTATAGCTATCCGTACTGCTATATAATTCCGTGCTGAATATCGTAAGTATGTCAGCTATTATCATTATATACGACTGAAAATCAACTTGGGCGGACTTTATCAAGCTTTTGTTACGATTCCAAATTTGTTAAGAGTTATTTACGATAATTTTCGGTGATTGATGTACGATTTGGTGCTAGCCGGGCAGTGAAAAGATGGGTGATTGATTTGGTGTACCCGTAAGTACACAACCTAGCACAACCTACACCTAGCCATGTCCTTACGATTGTAGAAATGGGTACGTTAGTTGAACACCTACTTTAAAAACATGCGCAAAAACTAACGCTATCTTCATTGGTGGTCATGTACCCAGTAATATACTATTTACCAAAATATATAGTACCTATCTCAAATAGAATATGTAGTACCAAGAAGAAATATATGGGTAATATGAGTCAAATTATATAAATATAATATGAATATATAAGCGTAAAAAGTAAAACGAAATTGAGCATATATGAGCGAAAGTAGAACAATCTCACCAGTAATCCTTCGAATGTCATTTGAATTTTCATCAGTGCATCTAATATCCAACAATTAATTTAATTTTTCCTTCTAATATCCATGTGCATTATTTAAACTTGTTACGGCCAAAGTTTTCACTGTACAGTAGGAGGTGATTGATGAGCTAAAACGAATTTAATAATTAAAATAGCATATAAGGCTTACCTGCTAACAAGGTCTTGTGGGTCAGCCGTCAGCCCAAAATCGTAGTTTTGAGATCAGGCAGCGGACAATCAAAATAAAACCATTACAGGAGTTATTATGAATCTGGTATTAATTAGAGGCAGTTTTGTTATTATTTTTGTTTTGAGCCTCCGTAGGCTTATTTATAGCAAATTCAACTAATTAATAACAATCGCTGTTTGAAAATTTGATAACAAAATGGCATGATCTGTTATAATTTTGTTAGGTCCTCCTAATCGGGAAGATAAAGCCAAGAGTGGGTGTGTAGCAAAACGATCGGTAGGAAACGGGCAAGTATGATTCATTGGTTCTCTTGGCCATTATCGGACCAAGGGTAACATATACCTCGCTTGTATAGTGACCAAAGGTAAAAGATAGAACCACCCAATTAAAGTTAGGCAAACTACAAAAACTAATTGTTTTAATTACCGGTTCAATGAGAAGCTCACCATTAAAAGCCTTAGACGCAATCTTATATCTTTTACCCTTCCATCAGCTAAAACAATTGGATGCGGAGAAACATGCACTAAAAATTACACGTCACTAAAATTTTGGAATTTAATGCTCAAGCTGTCAAAAAAAACAAAACTGTTTGAAGAAATCTGATTTACTGAAATTAAAGATACATTGTCCATTATTGAAAAAATGTGAACATTTTGAAACGTTATCGGCTGCTTGGCGAAGCTTCCATTTGATGTCGGATCAGGAGCGTTATACGGCCGTCATGGCAACTTTGCAAATGCATCCCTTCTACCAATCAACTTGCAATCCGTGGCTCCCCAGTTATTTTGTTACACCAAGGAGCTCAAAATTCCGAAGAAATCTTCGATTGGGCGACACTGAGGCAGATTTATATTTAGTCGTCAAATCATAGTAGACCTTTTACATTAGTTATTACGCTAATATGTTATACTAGTAATTTGTAATTTGTTTGTTTATTTGTTACGGTAACCTTTAGTTTACAACTTAATATCAGGTAAAGGAAAACACAAAAACGAAAATAGATACTTAATGACTAAATTGAACACACAAATTAATAATTAATACTAATCAAAAAACATTAAACAATTACACTAATCTTTTTGTAAGGTTTTTAAAGGTCGATATAGTTGGTTTTAGTTTGGCGTCTATTGGGAGACCGTTCCAGCATGTGGCTCCGTATATGAGCACGCTTTTTCCACTACTAGTTGTATGCCTAGGAATGATGAGACATCGCGTACGTTGCTGCTGTCCAGCAATCGGGCTGGTTGCCGAAGTAAGCTTGTGGTATGAAGCAACATATTCTAAGCCGGTAGTTAGCTGGAAGATCGACTCCGAGGATAGTATTTCGAACGGCGGCAGTTGTGTCTCGTCGCTGTAGCTTGTATACAAACCGTACAGCAGATTTGAAACAGCGTTGTAGTTGGTCTTTTAGGGATGCCGATAGTCCAGGATAGTATACGATGTCGCCGTACATGAAGATGGGCATTACCACCGCTTTCACCAGCTTGCGTCGTGTTTGCAAAGAAAGCACCGAGGAAAATCGGCGAAACGTGCGCAGGACGTTATAGGCTTTCATAACGACGTCGTTCACTTGATGAGTCCAAGTCAAATTGTGATCTAGCTTCAGTCCAAGATTCGTTACTTCGTTAGATAGCGGCACTGTTTCGTCACAAAAAGTAATGCTGGTTTGTGGTAAAATTAGCCCAGTTTTACTGAAGATGATGGCTTGAGTTTTCTTTGGGTTAGGCGCCAGCCAGTCTGCATCGGCCCAGTGCACGATGGCTTCGAGGACTGTGTTGATGGCTTGTACAAGTCTGTCGACATCAGAGGCTGGACCAGAAAAGTAGACCTGCAGATCATCAGCGTAAAGATGGTAGTTGCATTTTAATGTCGATGGTAAGCTGTTTATGTACAAGCTAAATAGAATCGCGCTCAGACAGGACCCTTGTGGCGTCCCGTCGGGGACATCTCGCTCATCTGATATGATTCCGCCTAGACGGACCGATTGCTTTCTGCGTTGGAAGAATGAAGCCACCAGGCCACATGCTGCATCCGAAAAGAAGAACTCGTTCCGAAGTTTAGTCTTGAGAATTTCGCGATTTACGCGGTTAAAAGCGAGGGAAAAATCAACAAGGACCATTACCGTGCACGTGTTGTTATCCAGGTTGGAATACAAATCGTGTACTACCTTAGCCAGAGCGGTGGTAGTACTGTAAGCTTTTCGGTAGCCAGATTGAAATTTTGCCAACAAAGGTAGAGGCGCCTGCGAATTGTCCAGGTACTCCGTGATTTGCGTGAAGAGTATTTTTTCAAGCACTTTTGATATGGCAGGTAAAACACTAATTGGTCGGAAGTCCTTGGGCTGGGTAGGGTTGGATTGTTTTGGGATGGGAGTAATTATGGCTTTTTTCCAGTTGGTAGGAAAAGATTTCGACTCAATTATTGAATTGAACAGATGGGACAGATGTGGGAGGATAAATGGACATAGTAACGTAATGAAAAAGATAGGAATTTCATCCGAGCCCGCTGCATTCGAATGGATTTCGAAAATTTTTCGATTTCATCGGTGTTCGTACGACGAAAGTTGAACTCAGCTGCACCTCGATCAATCGAACGGTGCAGGGGTGCGAACGGTGTTCTGGCTTGCCTTGCGCTCTGCACTTGGCGATGGCCATCACTGAAAAAACGGTTTAGGTCATCCGCATTACTTTCTTCGGTAGGTGAGTCCTTTTTTGCATTGTTGTGTATGCCTTCTCTTCTGAGGTTACACCACAGTTGTTTCGCTGGCAGAGTATGATCGAAATGTTGTTCGGCATAGCGTTTTTACCTTTGTTATACTATATCACAAAGGTTTAGAAATTGGTCGAAAAACACGAAGTCGATCTGAGGCCCGGAGGGCCGTGTCACATATACCAATCGATCAGGTTCGACGAATGAGCAATGTCTGTGTGTGTGTGTGTGTGTGTGTGTGTGTGTGTGTGTGTGTGTGTGTGTGTGTGTGTGTGTGTGTGTGTGTGTGTGTGTGTGTGTGTGTGTGTGTGTGTGTGTGTGTGTGTGTGTGTGTGTGTGTGTGTGTGTGCGTGTGTGTGCGTGTGTGTGTGTGTGTGTGTGTGTGTGTGTGTGCGTGTGTGTGTGCGTGTGTGTGTGTGTGTGTGTGTGTGTGTGTGTGTGTGTGTGTGTGTGTGTGTGTGTGTGTGTGTGTGTGTGTGTGGGTGTGTGTGTGTGTGTGTCTGTGTTTTTTTATCGTATGGAAAAGCTCAATACCTGGCCCACCCAAGCAACAATGTGAGTTTTATCGTACTCTTATGGCGGTTTTCATGACCAATTTTGGTCATAAATGCCATCATAAGAGTGTAATAAAACCCAAATTGTTACTTGGGCAATGATGATGCATTGCATCACGTGGCACGGTGTGGGACTCTAACCCATTAAAAAACCTCACTGCTCCTGGCCCAAAATCCTCCCGGGACCGCTAGGCATTACTTCGGGAGGAGGGCGCGCCTATGCACTACTCCGCTACCTGTCGAGACGTGCACCAATGCTGAGATGGCGACCAACTTAACGTCCATCTCTTCGCGGCCACCCTCGCAGGATTTCTTAGTGTAGCTAGCATTGCAACCGCATTCACAGGAACTTTACCCGTCGAGACGTGAGCCAAATCAGGAGTGCCCTCCAACAGCACGCACATGGCCTCCGTAGCGGGATTCCTCCACCTGTCGAGACGTGACCTGATAAGGAAGTGCCCTCCAACATAACGCGCACCCCGCACAGTCACCATCGCAGGATTTCTTCCATTGCCACTCTGAATATTGTTTATCTAGGTACAGGGACTATTTTGGGAAAGATCCCATCCCCCACACATATGAGTCCGTCTAGGGTTTTACCGCGCCCAGAATCGCGTTGCTTTTAATCTGTGTGTCATATGCGGCCTAGAGAAGTCCATTCAATGGACCACATTGTCCTCTATATGCTCATCGCCCCTCTATCGAAGCTAGGGGTTACCGACTTGCAGATCTGCCCTTGCCCTATTGACGACGTTCCAAGTGCCCTCATCTAGATACATTTTCTCAACAATGTTGTCTACGCACAACACTACGTCATACGCAGACAGAGAAGGTGGAACACTCGCCGTGTGGTTTCCGGCTACCTAATCGTGCAGTTGGGTGCCGGTTTTTCGGAGGGCGTGGCTGAGGGATCTGGGCACACCGAGGGAGAGTTATTTTCTCTGCTGGATTAGCACAGAGAGAGAGAGAGACTCTCAATCGGTCTGTTTACACATTCTGCAGTTATGCCCTTTGGCGGTTGGTGCCGAATTGGACGTTTGGGCAAAAATTGAGCCACGGGACCTGACACTGCCGTGAGAGTCGGCAAATCTGGAGCCCCTAAGTCAAGGTCTAACTGCGTGCCGATGATTGAATGCCTGGAGGGATGAAAGTCGTGGGAACAACATGAGAGTCCTACCCAATTTCCCTTATGGGTATTACGCCAAGTGCGTTCTGGCCAACGTAATTGGCTTCGCAAACAATTTGCTGTCTGATCTATGTTGGAGCTTGTTTGTGCATATACTCCGCTAGTCAAATAGTTAGAGTTGCACAAATAAATCATGAAACGGGCAGCAAATTTGTATTTATGCGAAAAACTTTTTAATGGCTCTGTCACCATCGCATTGGTTCAGGAGCCATATTTTTGCAGGGGATACTTTCATTCGACGAATATTGGAAACCAGAACTTTGCTGTTTTCATCAAAACTGGTATGACAAATCCTCGTTTGATGCCCAGGGCATGCATATTGTTGCATAGGTCAATAAGTGCATGTCTCATCTATCATTTGGGGCAGCTCGGATATCAATCTGAGAGGCTCTGATTTGATGGAATATTTGAGTAGTACAAACCTTGGAATACTCAACATTGGCAATTGTCCAACTTTCATGCGAGCTGGTAGAGAGGAAGTGCTAGATATAACACTCTGCTCTAACAAGATCAGTCATGAGTTGGCACAATGGTATGTTTCAAATGAGGCACCAATTGCTTTATATATTATGATCATTTAGGTGTCGCCTTGAACGCTGCAACATTTCGCAATTCGAAATTTTCCGACTGGGAACTCTTTGAGGAGGAACTGGCGACGAAATTTCAAGAATTCGAACCGACGATTGAGTCATCGATAGACTTGGATATCTCTAATTGCGAAAGCTTTTGAAGTAGTTTGCCCGCTAAAAACTATTAACACGACTAGAGGAACACCATGGTGGAACGCTCATCTCGCGGAACTAATAAAACGATGCAGGGGAGCCTGGAATAGATGTCGGAGGGATGGCGTGAAGCCTTTCAAGCAGGCCCGGAAAACCTATGCAAATGCTCTACGATCTTCAGCACGCACGAGCTGGCACAGGTTCTGCAGCAACGTTTCCAGTTTCGGCGAGGCAAGTCGCCTTAATAAAATACTGTCAAAATCGAAAGATTATCAGGCTAATAAAATTCGAAGTTCGAACGGCGAATACTGTTCGAATGACAATGAAATCCTGGAATGTCTCTTTTATAGTCACTTTTCAGGCTATGTGGAAGCTGAAGTTCGAAACGATCGGAATCGTTTTAGGTGGCTTAGACTTATGGACTTTTGCTCGGAGACTTGTCACAACTGAAGCGATTGAGTAGGCGGTGAACAGCTTCTCTCCATACAAATCTCCTGGAACAGATGGAATATACCCTATTCTACTGCAGAAAGGATTCAAGTACTTCAAACACATTCTGAGAAGGATGTTTGTGTGTAGTATTGCTATTGGGTACATCCCAACTCAATGGCGTGAAATAACCATGAAGTTTATTCCTAAAGGATTACGCGCCACATGCGAGCAAGCAAAAAGTTTTAGACCAATCAGTCAGTACATTGTAAACAGTCTTTCTTGCTTAAATCACTTGAGCGGATTGTTGATCACCACATCCGCGAAACAAGCTTAGTAGAAGTTCCTCTTCATTCAGCACAACATGCTTATCAAAGTGGCAAGTCTACAACCACTTTTTTACATGATGTGGTGGATAAAATTGAGGTTGCTTTTTCACAAAAGGAATCTTGCTTAGGAGCTTTTTTGGATATTGAAGGCGCGTTTGATAACGTATCTTTCGCTTCCATTTTTGAGGCTGCTCGTTATCATAATGTGCCTTCAATAATCACAAAGTAGATAGAACAAATGCTTAGTAACCGATTGCTTTTTTCGTCCTTACGGTAAGCAAGCATTTGGAAGCAAAGTATCTGTGTATGTTTACAAAGTGGTGTTCTCTCGCCTCTTTTATGGAACCTTGTGACGGATGGCCTACTGAGGAAACTCAATGGTCTAGGCTATCCGTCATATGGTTTTGCGGATGACTATCTCATCCTAGTAGTTGGAAAGTGCATAAGCACATTATTTGACTTAATGCAGCAGGCACTACGCGTCGTGGAAACGTGGTGCCGAGAAACTGCACTTTCGGTAAATCCGAGTAAAACATCTATCGTCTTATTTTCAAGACGTAGAAATACCAATGAAGCTGCGCACTTGCCTAAATGTGACAGTATCCCGAATGTAACATTAATCCGAATGTATGACAATTTTTCCAATGACACTTTTTTACCATGTTAGTATCGCACGTTCTAGATGATTCAGGGCGAGCCGGCCGCAGGCAACGGCGAGTGTTCGCCGGTGACCCGCCGTCGGAAGCGCCGGCCACTGCGGGGGGGCAGCCCCCCCGCAGAAATCACATCTGTCTAGGTCTATTCGTTTTCCTAGGTCTAGGGTTAGTGTTCCCTAGTCCTCGCATCGAATTAACCTTTGGGAAATTTAAAGCGGCATTGCGACTATCAAACTGAATAAGCGGTGATCTTTTGATTGAGCATTTATAAATTAGATTAAAGCGGGGCTAGTTTTCAAATAAAGTTTACATAACAATTAATAACATTAGTTAAATCACTATTGTTGTGTGTCTTATTTTTGAGTATTCTTGGGATTCAATAAAACCGAAAGCAAGTCTGGGTACTACACTCCGTTTCAAACCTTAACCGTTTTTATACAACAGACTTCACAGCCATCAGCTAAAAGTTAGTAACTGCGTTTCTAATAGTAACATTCGCGAAATCAGATATATTTTTATAAAAAAAGTAAATTTTTGACTTAATGACGAAGTACACGATACTGCGACATTATAGATAACAAGTTGTTCAAGAGGGCGTAGTCGGGCTGCGAATATTTGATACTTTTAAAGGAATCATTTCTGTTTGGAATTGGTATTCAATAAAATTATTACATCTAAATGCGCAATTGTATAACTCTGGCGAGGCCGCATGAGGTTATGATCCTTGGTTGGTGCATTCTCAATAGCTCCTCTTACCAGTATATTAACTCTATAAGAAGCATCATTGGGCTAATATAAAATTCAGCACGAAAGATCGGTAATGAGTGACCTGAGAATAATCCCATCCTTAAGTAAAGTGGGTTTGTTTCTTCTAAGATTCGCTCATCAAGTAGATTCTGCAAGCTTGCGATTACAAAGCCCCTTATGTTAGATTCTGACTTGTTATACGGGCTAGTTGCTTTCGGGCTAGTGGGATTTGGGCTAATGGCATGTTATTTTTGCGGAGGGTTTCTTCTTACTTAATAAAAAAATAAAATTTGGATATTAGAACATTAATACGCAACACCGCTAAACACAAAAAAAATCGAAAATGGAAAATGGCACCACTGATTGTTTTCAGTGTTTTAAGTGACACTATGTTTTATCAAAGATGTCATTATTTTTTTTTGTTTTTGTAAATAAACGGTTGACATATTACATTGAACCAATCGGTAATTGGATCAATTTTGGATTAACCGCCTGGCACGTCGCATGCTATATGCTTTGCTCTTGCTCTGCACATCTTTAGGTCATCGTATCTGTTCTGCCTAGCATGCATTCGGCCTCGTGTCCATTCGGCCTCGCATCCATTCGGCCTCGCGTCTATTCGGCCTCGCGTCTATTCGGCCTCGTGTCCATTCGGCCTAGTGTCCATTCGGCCTCGCGTCTATATGCCTTGTATCCGTATGCCTTATATCCATTATGCCTAGCGTACTATGCCTCGCGTCCGTATGCCTAAGGCGACATCCATTTAGTACGTCACGCAAATTTTGACCAAAATCAGGACTTCCAGCTGACGTCTTGCAGCAACACGCCTTGGTAGAACTTTTCTGAGGGTCTTTGTCATTTTGTGTATTTCTTCAATCGTGTAATCATTCAACACTACCTTAGATGCGAAATTTAACCCGCAAGTGGCTTAAACCCTATCCTTCAGAGAGCTTTTGAGTGAGGGGCAGTATAAATTATAGCGAAAAACCTTAAAAGCAGCCGTGGAACTTCGGTATGAGTTTTTGTTCATCGATTGAGTTCAGCACGAATATCAAGGGAAAACATTGCCGTGGGTCTCTGGTAGCATCCCGTAACCCTTCAGGAGTTTGTGCGACTGCTATTTGCGGTTGCAAAAATCTTTTAGGCAGGACGGTACTCAAGCAGCTCTTCAGCGGTGTACTGCATATTCTGTAAAGCCTTAATGGAGAGTTCATACTACATAGAATAAATGAGTCCTGTTCACACATATATGTTCAAAAAAGTGTTCATTCAAAAAATTTAACTATTTGTTTTAAAATCTATCAGTACGTTAATTTTATAGAAGCCTTCAATAGTTGTATCTTCAAATGAAGGCTAAATTATAATTTCCCGAATAAATTTTCCATTTCATTTTTTTTTTCATGTGACGTCACATAACTTCATACCCCCCCTCTCCCCTACGTCACAAATCGTCACGATTAGGTCAACCCCCCCTCCCCCCTATAAGCGTGACGTACTTTATGGATGCCCCCTAACGTCCGTATGCCTAACGGGGTGTCATCATTCTCAACTCCAAGCTT
This sequence comes from Sabethes cyaneus, assembly GCF_943734655.1. NCBI lineage: Eukaryota > Metazoa > Arthropoda > Insecta > Diptera > Culicidae > Sabethes > Sabethes cyaneus. The sequence goes on along the minus strand of NC_071354.1, from coordinate 112,097,774 downwards.
AACTGGTCCACAAATATTGATTTCCGAATTAAAAAAGCGTGCATGGCCTTTGAGCAATGTAGACGAGCAATTGGCAACTCTTGGGGACTTAAACCCAAATACATACACTGGTTATACACGGTCGTTGTCAGACCAATACTGGCGTATGGTTGTCTTGTATGGTGGCAGAGAGGAGAAGTTGTGACTGTCCAGACAAAGCTAAACCATCTTCAAAGGATGTGTTTAATAGCAATGTCTGGTGCATTTACTACAACTCCTACTACCGCCCTAGAAGCTATTTTCAATATTAAACCTCTACACTTCCACCTGAACCAAGGGGCACTAATATGTGGGTCATTCCACGGGAAATTTACAGTTAAAATTTTTTTCTCTTCGGAATATTTTTTTACGTTCTTTGTTAAAAAAAAACCGACACGTATTTTTGTATTTCGATGTTACTGTTGGAATTCGCAATACCGTTCTGATTCAAACTTCGAACACTTAAGCTATGCTGAAACTTTCTCCAAAGAAAAATGTTCGAAAACATCTTTATTCTACTCCCATAAATGGTTTAATAGCATGACAATTTAATTATTTTCATGTTAAAATGTTAAAAATGAGGATAAAATGTTAATTTACATTGAAAAACACAAAAAAGCTGCTGTTCGGTTTTGATTCAAACTTCGAACACTTTCATGGTGGACATTTAAAGCTCGAATATTTCAGTCTCAGACACCGAACACTTGTATTACTTTGAAAAGTATTAAAGTTTTTAGTGTCATTCAACTTAAATAAGTGAAATTTCATCCTTTTTCAGTAATACACTGTCTTTTTAAATCCACCTAACAGTACGATTTAAAATTTTCACACAATTATTAGTTTCAACCCGTACTTCTGTAATCAACTGCTAATATTTTCAAACTCTATGTACCACATCTAAAGCAAGTTAACTTTGTACAGCTTTACAATGCAGATAATTCATTTTTCCGAAGAAAAATGCGGAAAAACCGGATATTATTTGTTGCTGTTCGAAGTTTGAATCACGCCTGAACACTTTTTATTTATCTAATATCTTTGAAATAATGCATGAAATATTGTATTTTAACTATCCTTTAGTACATATATATCTTGCACTTACCTAATAATCGCGAAGTGGGAAGGTAAATGTTCTAGAATTGGTAAAATAATGCAAATGAAAAAAACAGCTACTTTTGCACGAAACGCTAAGAGTATGCGAACGAAGTTAAAATCTGAGTTCTCACTTTTTTCCAGCGCCTGCTGATTTCTTACAAGGAGTCCTACAGTTCAATGTCATACCTCACCAGATAGAGGACATTCTAACAAACACGGTGGTGTACAATAAACATAATATTTTATCATATTAGCGATACTAACGAGCATTTTATTCTGAAGTGTTCGAAGTTTGAGACTGTTCTAAGTTTGAATCAGAACGGTATATGATTTTTTAAAGTATTGTAATCCGAAAAAATCACTATTTTTTAAATACTGATTGTAAACATAGTTTGTAATATCAAAAAATGACTTTCTACCAGATGTGTTCACTATTCCACAAGCTTTCAAAATTGGTATACCATTCCTCCTTTTGATTGTTTTTCAATAGTTAAATAGTGCATTTTTATAAACAATTGCAATTTTTTCAAAGTTGGAACTTTTTTCTCGATTTTTTTTACTTTAAAATATTTGTTCATCTTTCTCGAAGAAGTATGCAAAACTTGGAAATGGAGAAATGAAAACTCTGGAAGTTATGAGTTTTTATGTCTTATGCTTATGCTTTTTACAGGTTTCATAGAAAACTTAAGAGATATTCCCTCGAAAAGTAAAAGAAACTATTCTAGTATATACATACTTTAATTTTTTAGAATTTTCAATTTAGTTCCAAAAGAATAGAAGGCTAAAAAAACCTAAAATTTCAAATGAATTTTAGAGCTCGAACGTTATAGAGAATACGAAAAGAAAACTGCCGAGATTTAAATCGAGGTGTGCGTTTTATGATAATTAATATAAAATTCAAGTTCAGGGCGGGATCAAATTTCTGTTTCTGTTTCTGTTTCTGTTTGCAGCACAAGGTGGGGCAGTTAGAGCCAAGTCTGTCCAGGGCTGAGATAAGGTGGTTGTGATAATGTTAAAAGAATCCGTTACGCTAGCTCCATAATGTATTGGTGATTATGGATTAATGGGCGGAAGAAGAGTGACAGAACTTGGCTTGATATAATTGTGTGCTTGGTCAATATAGCATAAGATGGCTTGTACTTATCTTGTTTTCTCCTTCCTTTGTTTGTTTCCTCATCTTGTTCGTAGTCAATCCTATTAAACCTGAAGCAGGCTCCACGCCGGCCGTCCTCTTTATCGTTGTCACCAGTGTGGTCATCTGTGGCTGGTCTCTTGCCTCCCCTCACGGCAACATTATTGTTGCCGTGAGAAGAAGCGATAGAGATCAGGCAGAAAAGAAAAGAAAAGAGGATTTTTTTAGTCAACATGTTGATTGCAATTTTCAAGTTAGTAATATCACGAGAATTCTATGTCTGTCCATCACCTATGCTACTACCGACTAACTACTCGCTAGGATGGACGCTACTTATCTCCCAAATACCCATGTCATCACGATTGACCCAGCGCTGTTCAACAACCTATGGTCATTAAAAGCCACAGCCGCTTCTTTATCTACCATCTTTGCAGTATTGTAGCTGTTGGCGTAAATTTTCGAATATTTTGTGCGAAATATTATTCAAGAGCAATATTATCGCTCAGAACTATCGAAAAACTACTTGAACTTCCGAAAAATAGAGCAGATGCGATATAATGGGGACTGGTACTCGCTCGTATTATTCCCGGTGGCATTAATTGCATATTTGTAGCGGTAGTCAACCGATTTGTCGGTATGCTCTTCAGACCGTGGTCAATTGAAATGATTCTGTAACTAAGAAGGGATGAGGTGGATCAAAAAGAACTTCACTTGGAGATATGTATATATGCCGTGTTAGGTCTTAAGTGCAAGCTGTCACTAAAGCAAGACTTAATAAGATGTTAACGACGTTGATAATTCTGTGAGGATGGTATTGAATCGAAAAAAAAAAATCCTCATACCACGGCCATATATTATGTACTATGACCCCATTTTAGGAAGTGGAAATGATTGAGGACAGCCCTTCGCTATCGCTTGAATCAGCCAAAGAATCGAATACCTGTTTTTACTTGAAGAAGTTTTAACTCTAAAAAGATTTAGTTAGAAATGGAATTTCAGTTGAAGTCTGCCAGCATTGGGCAATGGACAGAACAAGATATATATCGAGGCTATAAATCTTTTCGAGTGATCCACTAAGTCCGACCGCGACGACAGCCGCAAGAATGGAGAGGAGCAGGCCGCCGGTGAGTTGCCACCGTTCGACTTGATGGACTCTCCGACAGAGGCTCATCAGCATTAGGAAGGCCCTTGGGAGACAAACAGCGTCATACATGATCATTTTATGTTGTTAGTTGAATACCGTTAACGCGGTTAGTCACAAGACATGCAAATCATTCTAAGAAAAAAAAAAAAAAAAATTATAATTACATCCAAAACAATACAATAGAGGTGACAGTAACAGCAACGATAGCAATATTAGTAATAATAGTAATAGTATAGGAAACTGATACAGGAAACACAGCTACTGACTATAACTTCCTGCCCATTAATAATTGTAATTTGGCAGCATAGGTATAAGAAGAATTTCCGACTCATCATAGAACACTCAAACATATATTCATTCGTACCTATACACCCATGCACACTCATACATGCATACACATGTATACATGTATGTGTGTGTATATTTTTCAGTGCTGTGCTGTCCATAATCGCATAACAGCCACAAATTCTATGGCAATCTCATAGAAAATGTCTCGATTACGCAAATAAAGACATCACATCATTTTTGAACACTCGTTCGTTCTAACTAGCGATACATTTTAATTTTCATGAGTAAGTCAAAATCTCATGAATGGTGGGTAGGATTTGGTTTCAGTTTTCTAGAGAAATTTCTGTGCATACCAGCAATTCATCTAGGGAACCGAGTAAGCCCTCCCGGTGCTTCGGCCCAAACGGATTGAATTTAAAATCAAATCCGTTCGATTTCGCTTCATTCCGCTTTACGAGACACATGCTACACATAAAGCTAAATTATGCAATACTACATACTACACATATATCCAACTTAAACTATAAACATTCTACATGCGGAACTAAGAATTTTTAGGTCGTTTGGCCGAAGTACGCGTCAAACCACCTACCCATGGGAGGGTTCAGGGCGGGATCAAATTTAACATAATATAAAAATTTAGGTTCGAATCGGGTTTTGGTTTGGCCGAAAAAAAATTCGGGTTCGGGTCGGGTTCGGGCTTAGCGAAAAAAATAAATCCGGGTTCGGGTCGGGTTCGGGTTTGACTGAAAATAAAATTTCGTGTTCGGGTCGGGCTCGGGTTTGACAGAAAATAAAAATTCGGGTTCGGTCGGGTCCGGGTTTGACAGCAAAAACATTTTCGGGCCCGGATCGGGTTCGGGCTTGGAAAATATGAAACCCGATCATCTTTACTGAGGACAAGTTTGCCCTTGCTCCTAGCGATGTAACGCTCATCCGCACTTTCCCGCATAGGGCTTTCTCAAGTGACTTTCTTCCTAGAGAGGATGTCAGGCTACATGGAAAGGAAAATTTTCGACTATATGGTCTGTTATACCGATGGTTCCTTGTACGAAGGTCGCGCGGGTGCTGGTGTTTACTGCCGTGAGCTGAAATTGGAGTAATCCTATTCGTTAGGTAGTTACCGCACCGTTTTTCAAGCTGAAATCTTTGCAATTACGTGCGGAGCTCAGTTTGCACTTCAAAAAGAACTGATTGGCAAGATTATCTACTTCTGTTCTGACAGTCAAGCCGCTATATAAGCCCCTTGTGCGGCCAATTCTAAATCCAAAAAAAGTCATCACCTGCCACACCCAATTAGAAGAACTAAGCATTCTAAATGCCGTTCATCCGGTTTGGGTTCCTGGCCATTCTGGTATAACCGGAAATGAATGGGCTGATGAACTAGCAAGATCTGGAGCAGAAAAGTCGGTTTTCGGACCGGAACCTGCTTTACCAATTGCGGCATGTTGGATAAAACAAAAGATTCGATCTTGGTTTTCATCTGAACAAGAACGCTATTGGGAAAATCTTGAAACTTGTCGTCAAACGAAAAGTTTCATTGTTACCATTGTTAAGCCTTGTGAGAAGGTTGCGAAATTTCTTTTGCAATACTCGAAGGTAAATAGCAATAATCACTCCAGACTAAATTATCATATGGCTACGATTCAGCGAGCTGAATCGTTTCATTGTAATTTATGTGAATCCAACTACGGTACATCATATCACGTAATTTGCAACTGTCCTGCAGAAGCACAATTGCGTCATAGGATTCTTGGATCCTACGACTTAAATGATTCGGATTTTAGGAAACTAAAATTGCGAGACATTTTGATGTTTCTTACCGAAAGCGGTATTGAGCTATAGGCTCTTATTTATCATGAGTGTACCCCCCAGGGGGTGTACTATTGATAAGTTAACTACCAAGGATTGCTGTATCCCCTCGGGGATACAAAGATCTCTCGGTATGTATATGTTTGTGTTTGTCCAAATTCCTCATCCACCCCTTCCTATTCCTCCTGGTTTCCTTCCCGTCCTCAACAGGTAAATGGTGACACGGGCAAGATGGGCAAGGCACAAATCTTCCACATGATTGTGAAGAACGTGCTGCTCGAGCCAAAGATGCTGATACCTGATACCTGATCCAAGCAGGTCCACCGTATCTCAGTATCGAAGAGGATACGCTGGCTAGCATACGCCTTTTGCTGCTGTTTGAACCAGAATTGTTTGGCATAATTCTGGCCAGTGCGTTACTCGCTTTTCCCGCCTTTTCGTAAGTGTAGTCGACGTGGTAGTTGAAACTTAGCCGGTCGAACCTAAGTGTTTCAACCATCGCTTTGAGGCTATCGTGTACTCTCCCACAACGATCTTCGCTGATTGAGCTGCCTTGCAGTTGCCGACTACCAACACTTCCGTCTTATGTTGGGCTATTTGCAATTTCACCCCTTGCATCCAGCTCCCGATTATGTCTATCGACTCGGTTGCCAATATTTCTATCAGTTCCGGCAACTCTCCTGTCACTACTACTACGATATCGTCTGCGAAGCCAACGATCTCCGCGCCTCTAGGCAAACCCAGTTTTAGTACACCGACGTACACACAGTTCCAGAGAGATGGACCCAGGATAGAACCTTGCGGGACTCCTGCTGTAGTCCTGATCGTCCTCTGTCCCTTGTTTGTCTCGTAAAACAGCACCCGATCCTCGAAGTAGCTTTTCAAGATCCTGCACAACTAGTCAGGGACGCTCATTCTATGGAGCGCTAGTGCAATGGCCTCCCAGTTGGCACTGTTGAACGCGTTCTTAACGTCAATCGTTACCACTGCACAGTATCGGTTACCCCTACGCTTCTGTTTGGACGCCTTCTCAGCTCTTTCGATCACTGCATACCGTCAACCTGTTCAAAATGATCCTCTCCAGTAGTTTTCCAAGTGTATCCAGCAGGCATATACGATGCTGGATCTCCCGGAGGTTGCCCTCGTTTAGGCAGCAACACCAGCTTCTGTAACTTCCACCTCTCTGGGATGAGGCTTTCGTCTAAAGATTTCTGCATTACTGTCCTGAACATGTCTGGGTACATCTGCACTGCCACTTTCAGGGCCACGTTGAGAATTCCATCTGGCCCCGCTGCTTTCTTCACTCTCAGATTTTTTACAGCTGCTATTAGTTTGTCGTTGGAAACCTGCCTGCGCTCAACGTCGCCGCCTTCCACTTCGTCTTACGGCGTAGGTGGCGACAGGGTTGGATCATGCTTCGAGAATAGCTCCTCAACAATGGCTTTTAACTTGTCGGGACACCTTTCAGTTGGTATCCTTGGACCACTGAGCTTCGCCATCACTACCCTATATGCGTCACCCCATGGGTTTACATCCGTGTCTCTGCATAGCTGCTTCAGACAGTTCGATTTACTCTTCTTATCGCCTTTTTTAGTGCAGCACTGGCCGCTCTAAACCGCTCTCTTCGCTCTTCCCACACTGCGACATTTCTCTTTCTTTGGAAGCTTCTTCTTGCCCTAAGGCAGTTAGCGAGAAGTACGCAGAGCTCCGTGTTCCACCAATAAGATGGGGTTCGGTAGTTCCTCGGTTCTTATTTCCTTGGCATAGTTGCATCGCATGCTTTCATTAGCATTTCCGTCAGTTTATCTGCGTTTAGATCTGGGAATCACTGTCCGCGCGTAGCACTTCAATGAAAAGGTCCTTGTCGAAAGCATTCGTTTTCCACCTATGTTTATCGGCTCTATTTTATAGAGCTGCTGTATGATTCCGTGTGCCAATGGAATAGCGGATCGCCTGGTGATTACTGTGAGTATACTCTTCGGATACCCTCCAGTTCATGTTTGCCGCCAACGATGGACTGCAGAAGATGACGTCGATGACGGACTCTCACCATCCCTGCTTGTGGTGCCCTCGTTGCAGAGCCTTACCTCTAACTTGGTTAGAGCTTCCAGCAGGTTATTTCCTCTCACGTTGGTGCATCTGCTTCCCCACTCTACCGCCCAGGCGTCGAAATCACCGCCTATAACGATCGGTGTTCTTCCAACAAGGTTCTGTGTACTGCGGCTGCGCCGAATGCCGGTCGGACGTTCGGTTTAATTCCCGTCCGTTTCGTTCACGGTCGAATTCCTTGGTTCCGTAGTAGCTCAATTACTAAGAAGCTAGCGTGGATACCTACAGCTTCGGTGGTCCGAGATACAACGAAGGGACTACAGTCCGGAACCTACCGCCTGTTGAACAGGCGTCTGCGTTCAACGCAATTTCTTAATTAATTTATCCGAAAGAATAATGACTAATTCCTACCTTCAATTTTATTTGATTATCACTCGATAGAACTTTGTATCACTATGCTATCGAAGCAATTAACTATTAGCTAAGGCTAAAAATGAGAAAATATACTATTAGCACTCTTAATCATTTCTAACACCACGTTTCCTACCAAAAAGAGGTTATTCGAAGACACTACTTCGACGCGTTCTATCCCCGACCGTTCCGCAAACGAAAGTGAAACTCTGATCGATCTCGAACTCTTGTGAGAGTACGGATGTAATTATATATATGGTAAATAGTAATTCGGCTTCCCCGATGCAACTGTTTCCCCTTTAAATTTGACGAAGGTTGAATGTCAGTATTTTCAATTAAATTTGCATTATTACGTAACCTAGCCTATTCAAAATTTAACTACTGGATAGGATAAAAATTATAGAATTAAGTTAATATAATGTTTAAATAATAAATACTCCAAATTTTGTTTATTATTTAAATATCGCTGGCAAACTTGCGCGCTCAATTTTAACGATAGCCAAGACTCAAACCATTGCAGCGTCAGTGCCCAGTACGGGTAACATTGACCACCGGTGGCCGCGACGGTTACCATTGACCGAAGCTGCACGACAGCGAAAGTTTTACCTTTCGGTACGGCCGTAAGGTTTAGTTCTATGCCAGGCTCAGGGGCACGCGCAAATGTTTGCACATGGAAAATAACAAACATTGTACGTCGAACGTGCGATGGGAGTTAGCTTAGTACATGTGTGAGAAGTTTCGCGCGCCAACTGAGACTCTCATAGAACTTAAGTTCCGCTCTACTCTCTCTTTGTTTTTCTCAGCAGCTGCTCTAGTACTTCTTGCTACGAGCAATTAAAAGCTGTTATAAATACGGGCGGCAACGCCACGAGCAAGAGAGATTAATGATTTTAAAGACTCAAGTGAAAGGTGGATCCCCGGTGGGGGATTCAGACTCAGTTGTGGTGTTTTTGTGTAATGATAATTTAAAACCTCAAGCAGAGGTTTGTAGAGGTACAACTGTATGTAGAGGTTGTTGCTTTTTGGAAGATGTTACCCCAAGTGAAAACGGGGGCTAGAAAGCGTTGTAGGGTTAGGATAGTAGATAGTAATTTTAGGAATAAATTTCTACACCCTCATCTTGTGTTTTCCTTTTAAATCGCCGTAGCGTTTAAGCTACAGAGCTACACCATCATACTTAAATCTGCTTCCACTAACATTAGGGAGGTTCATTCGGTTTTATCAATGAACCGATCCTCGTTTCGAATTATTTATTATTTATCTAAGCTCAATCTGCATACTTGTTACAGACTTTAGAAAACACGGTTTGATGGATCTGCTCACGAAGTACGAGATACTTGAGAGGCAGATGAAGGGTTTGATGAACGCGAAAAACCGCTGATATTGGCGTCGGTTCGTGAACGGATTGAGGCACAGCGATGAGCACCGCTCGACACATGCGGAGCCGTACCATTGCAAACGAATGTACAGAGTACTCGAACCGATAGATTCTCGCCTTTGCCATGAAGGTCTGTTCGGACTCTTTCCCGCCTCAGAGATCTTTTTGAGAGAACCTGTGACTGCAAGTGAACCTCCGTTTACAATGGAAGAATTTTCTATAGCTCTCTTATCTTGCAACAATACTGCTCCAGTATTAGACAGAATCAAATTCAACTTGTTGAAGAATTTGCCTGACCCTGCCAACAAAGGTTGTATAACATTTCGCTGAAGACCAAACGGAGTACCGTTTCGCGGAATACCATTTCGCGGAAAACATTTTCGCGGAAAGTACCAAAACGCCGAAAACCCTTTCGCGGAAAGGACTATTCCGCGGAAACCCGTTTGGCGGAAAGAACCATTTCGCGGAAAACCATTTGGCGGAAAATATTGTTTCGCGGAAAACCATGTTAATACCAAACGTTTCCTAGATGATTCAGGGCGAGCCGGCCGCAGGCAACGGCGAGTGTTCGCCGGTGACCCGCCGTCGGAAGCGCCGGCCACTGCGGGGGGGCAGCCCCCCCTCAGAGATCACATCTGTCTAGGTCTATTCGTTTTCCTAGGTCTACTGACCTCTAGTTAGTTTTCCCTAGTCCTCGCATCGATTTAACCTTTGTTGAATACAAAGCGGCAAAGCCGCTTTTGGCGGCTTTCAAACTGAATAAGCGGTAGTTCTCCGCCAAATAGTACTTTCGGTGAAATTGTACTTTCCGCGAAAATGTTTTCCGCGAAATGGTGTTCCGCGAAACAGTATATTCCGCGTTATGATCATTCGCGAATTGGTTTTCCGCGAAATGGTATTCGGCGAAATGTTATACAATCGCCAACAAATGCTTATTGAACCTGTTCAATAAGTTCCTCGAGCTGAATATTGTTCCGCAGGACTGGAGGCAGGCGAAAGTCATCGCCATTCAGAAATCCGGGAAACCAGCCGCCGATAATAATTCTTATAGGCCGATTGCGATGCTTTCCTGTATCCGAAAATTAATGGATTAGTGGAGAAAGAAGGAGCAAATGACCTCCGTACTTTTGGACATTAAATAGGGCCTTTGATACTGTCTCCATAGAAGTTTTGACCAATAGTTGTCACGAAGAGTCATGCACGTCAAAGCAACTTGCAGATGATAGCGTTGTTTCCATTACAGGTTAACGATTTGCAAGGACCTTTGCAAGATACTTTAGACAATTTGTCCAGTTGGGCGTTAAAACTGGGTATCGATTTCTCTTCGGAAAAATCAGTGTTGGTCATTTTTTCTAGGAAGTATGATCCATCACAACTTCAATTGCTACTTATGGGTAAAACGATCGCTCAGGTACTGATTTACAAATATCTCGGATTATGAACCCATTAGTAATTGATAATTTTGAAAAGCTGGCCGAAGTCCAATTTCATTAGATTTACGATTTTATATTTTAACTATATTTTAACCGGCTCAAGATATCAACCCTTCTCAGTATTTCCCCACAAGTGATGCATCACTAGATATTGCCCCTATTATGACTCTTTAGACTACTGTGATATTTTTTTTTTATTCTATATTAGAGAGGTTTTCAGCCTGCGGCTGGTTCGCCTCTTACTGTGATAATCATTTAATGAGACATATCGCATTTTGCACTGTTAATCTGACACTAGAGTGACTTTTAGTTTAATCAACTTATGAGTTTGACTTCTTTTTCCTTCTTGCCCTTCTTTTTCACTTCATTTTCCTTGAGCGAAATCGTATGCGAGATTCGACTGTGTTAATCGTGTAAATCGGGGTAGTCTAAATAGGGGCAAATGCCGCAATACTTCTAAGTCTGCTATATTCTTTGATACCACAATGCAGGAAGAAACTTTCCTTCGGTACCCGGATCAATTGCAACTGCGGTCGCAAAAGTTCCTCAATTTTTTTTAATAAATTTAAAAGTGTTAGTTGCGATAAGATGTTCTACACTGACGGACGATGAGATGTTCTACCTCGACGAGCCCACTGGCTTCGGTATTTTCAATGAAAATTTTGTCTACCTCCTACAAACTCGATGTTCCTGATTCCGTCCTGACTTACTACAATTCAATACTTTCTTTTGATCATCGTAACTATGCCTACATATACATGCTCAATTATGGTGAAGTGTTATCTAACTGTTTTTTGTATATAGATTCACTTATTCGTGATAGGATAGATTTAAAATGTGCATCTTGTATAAATTATTTATTATATTAAGTTCCATAATTAGATTAAAAATGCTCTTACACTGTCCTTCCTTGAACTCTATTGGTATTTTCTTTGACTATGGCTAATATTAACACTGCAAGCAACTCCTCTAATAACCTGAGTATACCTGGTACTGTTATGAAATCTGCATTCGTTCAAGGGAAGCTAACTGTGTGTTGCATGAATGCACAAAGTATATGTGCGAGAAAGTTCTCGAAACTTGCAGAACTTAGAAACATAGCGTTGATTTCTAAAGTTGATATCATGTGTGTATGTGAGTCATGGCTGAATGATCGAACGCCAGATGATCTGCTTTATTGACGAGTATAAAATTATAAGAAACGATCGAAAAGGACGTCTCGGAGGTGGAATCCTGTTGTATCTTAAGAAGCATATTAATTACAAAATCATTCAAGTATCAAACGATGCGACTATCAACTGGTATACTGAGTTCACACTACTTAAGCTAAGGATGAGACAAAAGACTTATGGGTTTTTTTCTACAACCCTCCTAACGTTGATTGTTCTCAGTTATTATACGATACTTTTTCTGATTTGAAATTTCAATATGATAAAATAATGTATATTGGTGATTTCAACACGAATTTGCTGGACACTGATTCTAACCGAACCAAAAGTATGTTTAGATGCATGCAAGGTTTATCCTTGTCTAGTGCAGGAAGTTATCCAACGCATTTTCATCGTATGGGATCTTCTCAAATAGATCTTTTTCTGACTAATGATTCTGAATCAATCTTGCGCTTTAACCAAATTAGTGTGCCGTTTATGTCTGATCATTATATGATTTTTGCATCTGTCAATGTGGACATTTCCAATACTGAGGAAGTAATATGCTACCGAGATTATAGTCGTATGAATACTTCGTTGCTGATTTCCATGCTCAATCAAATCGACTGGAACGCGTTTTATACGGTAGACAACCCAGATATATTAGCCGATATTTTTAACCTCCACATCAAAAACATGCTTGAATAGTGTGTTCCTCTTAGAGAGATACGAAAAAATTCAAGGTGTAATCAATGGTTTACGGCAGAGATATCTAGAGCGATAATTGATCGGGACCTGGCATTTGAGAAATGGAAATGTTCTTATAGTGATATAGATCGTGCTACATATAAGCGTATGAGAAATAAGGTTACAAAACTGATAAACAATGGCAAGAAAACATATTTAAACAGTCTCCTTACTCAAAATCTAACCACCAAGCAGCTTTGGAAGACCCTCAAAAACTTAGGGATCAAGAGCAAAACAAGCGATGATCAGTGTGATTTGAATGCCAATACCATAAATGCTTTTTTCGCTGGAAATTTTTCACTCGATCCGCCTTTACGTTCGCGAATACTGACTGTAACGGAATCGTTCTTTTTTACGAAATAGAGGAATATCATGTTGTGAACGCTATGAATGACATCAAATCGAATGCAGAAGGCTTGGAACAGATTCCCATCAAATTTATCAAAGCAATTTTGCCAGCAGTACTTAAACCAATATTATACATATTTAACCAAATAATTCGGACATCTATTTACCCAAGAGCATGGAAACAATCCAAGATTATTCCAATTAAAAAGAAATCAAATTTAAAAACATTGGAAAATCTGCGTCCTGTGAGTATTTTATGCTCTCTATCTAAAGCGTTTGAAAAGATTTTAAAAATGCAAATATGTAACTACATTCAGCGCAATAATTTATTATCTTCGTATCAATCTGGGTATCGTCCTGGTCATAGTACTAAAACTGCCATGATCAAAATTTGTGATGATATTGGATATATCTTTGATTCCGGGGGTAGTGCAATACTTTTACTTTTAGATTTTTCTAAAGCATTTGATACCATTTCACACAAGTCGCTTTGTTCAAAATTAAGCTCGATGTACGGTTTCTGTCAGAGTTCAGTTTCGCTAATTAATGCATATTTGTCGAATAGACACCAATCGGTTTTCTATCTAGATAATTTGTCGGCGCCGCTACCAATTGTTTCCGGTGTGCCACAAGGTTCAGTGTTAGGTCCTATATTGTTCACTTTTTATATTAATGATCTGCCAGCAAACTTACATAACTGTAGAATTCAGCTTTTTGCTCTTAACTGCTGTGTTAGATTTGTATTCAGTTTAAATCGATATTCAAGCGTGACTCACTTGCAGCATGAACTTATTGGTTGGTCACTGAATAATTTTACCAAATACAGGTCTGTGATGATTTTACACGGGATTATTCACAAACAAATACCGCAGTATGTATATTCCAAACTGATACCTTTGAGAAGCAATAGAGGCGATAAATACCAGCTTCAACGATGCAGGACGTCGCATTATAATCAGTCATTGCTCATTACAGGAATTGCTTTCTGGAACCAACTACCTGCTTCCGTCCGATCATGAGCTTCAAATAATCAAATCAAAAATAGGGTTTAGGAAGGCGTGTTTAGAGCATTTAAATTTAAATTAATTATTTTTTGTTAGTTTGTTTTTCTATTTCGTATTCGTAATAACACTTCATCTGATCGAATCGTGAACAGAAAAGACAGTAGTCTTAAGTTTTTTGTGAGCAAATAAACTAAACTAAACTTCATACCACTACTTCTTGGGGAAAATACGGGAAGTATTGAGTGTTTTAACTGACTTTTACTTTAACTTTAACTTTAACAAAAATTGAAGGTTGCCTTAGCATGGGTCCCTTCTCATTGCTCCATACCGTGTAATGAGAAGTCTGATTCTTTAGCTAAGGTGGGTACTATTCATGGCATTATTTACGATAGACCAATTGCTCATAACAAATTTTATAGTACCTTGCGTCAGAGGTCGCTCATTAGTTGACAAACATTATGGAATATAGATGAGTTGGGACGGTGGCTACATTCCATCATTCCTAAGGTATCGACGAAAGCATGACAAGGGATTGAATGTGAGTGGAGATTTCATTCGCGTGATGTCTAGATTTATGTCCAATCACTACACGTTAAACACGCATCTCTTTCGTATTGGGCTTGCAGAGAGTAACCACTGTGCATTGTGTTTGTGGCGATGGCTTCCATGACATGGAGCATGTAGTCTGGCCCTTCGGGCCCGAGGAAGACAACCTAACGTCCCTGTACGAGATATTCTTGGTAGCCGAGAAAATGCTGACATAGCTATTTAAAAAACTTCACCAGTGTCTGTTTTCGATCATTCAAACTTTCAGGTCTATGTGTAATGCTCAGATCACTCATCCAACACCCCACTGTGATATGTACATGTTGTACTGGAGGGGGCAGATATGACCCGAAAACAGTAAAACGTTACACAGTACTACAGTACGCCATATACAATACGACTGCTAAAGGATATCGCACACTATAAATGTACCTGCACCCTCGCAATTGACAATATAATGAAACCCCTAAACCACCTTTCCAAGCCTTCCTACATGTAAAGAAAAATGTAAACAAAGGTAAAAACCTACTAACACCAGTAAATTGGATGTATCGATCATACCTTCTAACATAAATTATAACGCAGTGTTGGGCACCGCTAATTCGCTAATTCGCTAACCGACTAATCGAGAAACGCTAGTTATACTTTATAATTTATACTCAGACTAGCCGAATTGTTGCTGGGCCATGATTCCAAATGACGTGCCGCTGTTTATTTGAAAATTAACAAAGTGTAAAGCATTTTATCCATTATAATAGGTTTTGATCTTAGGTAAATTAAGAAAAGTCATGTAATAAATGTAAATTACAAATAATTTGTACAGCGATAGATTACAATGCAAGTTGTTGCGATATGTTCAAAAATAAACGGTAACTGTTAATTTGCAGTTTGCGATTAGTGATTAGCGAAATTTCCACGACTATCGAGCAAATTGCATCGGTTAGCGAATTAGCGAATTAGCGGTGCCCAACACTGATTATAAGTAATTATACTATTTTTCTAAAAACAAGCCTTACGGTTCGGCTAAGTTGCTGCGAAGGAGCCAAATCAAATAAACGAGATTTAAAAAAAATCGTTCAAAGATGGAAATTAATTTTGCTACTGCATTAGACTGTTTTACGTGGTATTCGAGATTTCCTCAAGTTTTTAATCCGTATTTCATAATTCCGTATCTGTATAATTACTTTCTATTGATAATTTCGCGGTACATATGCATGTAGGTATTATCATTCATATTTGAACTAAAGTAACTACGATGTGAATAAAGTACGACACTAGTTATTCGGCCTACTTCTACTTAAGGTCGACGCTTATTCTCCATACCCTGAGGAAAAATAATATTCTAATAAAATATGATTGAATATTCATTTAGTTGTAAAAAAGGTTTCTTGAATTTAGTATAAAATGAAAACAGTGTAGGCCGAATAAAAATCATGCCGGAAATACTATTCCATGCCCTACTTACCTGAACGAAATTACAAAAGCGTTTGGACCTTTATCACTCGGTCTAACGAGAAATGCCCCATCGTTATGCAGTTGATGTAGTATAATTTCAGATTGCTCACGGGTTGTATTTTCGTGGTACCAATCTTTACTTTCGTGTTTGTTGGGTTGTGGTACAGGTTCTTTTAAAGTTATGTAAAATTCCTGAATAAAGAGGCTAGATATTAATATTACATTTGGATTATTAATAAAAGACGACACTTACCGAGCTTCTAAGCGAATTTTGACGATAGAAGATAATCAAACTATACAAATTATCAAACAAATTGTTTTCCATTAAATAATATTTAGTTACACCTTTATCCTGTTTCAATTTAATCCTAAAAACATGAGTTAACAAATTGAAATACAATACCATATTATAAACAAATATGAGCATACCTGCAATGGTTGGGTTTTCCTTGGCGCCAAAACGATAAACAGTAGTCTCCAACAAATGTGACACTTTCGCGTACAAGAAATGTTCCATCACCAAAATGCGCGTACTGGCGCAGAAGACTTTCAGCTTCTTCGCGACCGCCGGGTAATTTCCCATGAAACCAGTTTTCGCCAAAGTGTAATTCGTCATTGGTAACACCGTCTTTAGGTCTTGATAAGCTAGAGTCACATTCTTCTTCACGCATATCTTCTCGTTCAGTTCTGCTAGAAAATCAATTATATCAATTTATATCATAAAAGAAGCAAAAGTAATCCATAAATTTCAATCTATGGTTGTATATCAGAAGAGTAAGCTGCTTTTCAAAAAATGTTTGGTAGACAAAATAGGATACATTATTCACAGAGGTAAACCAGACTTTTTGCGATTAGAATCATTTTTGCATTTTGTTCCATGTTACTCGCTCCTAAAAAGTCTTTAGGTTAAAGTTGCAATAGAATTGAAAGCCAAGGTTAATTAATTAAACACAAAAAAGATTTATTAATGAAAGACGATCTTATCATATTGAAAGCACATTTAAGAATAAAAAAGAAAATGGCTACCGCCAAAAGTTTCCGCTGCTGCTGCTCTGATGCCACGTTTGCTTCGCCAGTAGACGTGCAGGTAGTTTGGCGGACACACACATCCTATGCACACTATGCGCAAAGATAACAGGGATGCCATGAATGTAACTTTTCTAATACTCCTCCTCAACATTTGTTGCCATCACTTGCAGCTAAGCCCATCATCTCAGCAAACTTCTTTTGTTTGACAACTCCAAGTGGTTTCGTTAGAATATCGGCTACCATGTGTTCCGACGGACAATATTTCAGGTTCAGCACTCCGTCGTTGCATAAATTCTTGACGCAATGTTCCCTCGTCTCCACATGCTTCGAACGCCGACTTGTTCGTTCTGGTTGTCTTCCATCATGATCACCGGTCCTTCATATGGTTCACCTAAATCTCTTAGTAGCTTCAGTAGCCATAGAAGTTCCTGGCTTGCCTCGCTTAAAGCCACATACTCCGACTCCATCGAAGACAAAGTTACAATTGTTTTGCTTCCGACTACACCATGAAGCAGCTCCACCAGCATACAAGTAAACAAACCCTGTGGTTGACTTGCTAGAACAGATATCACCAGCCCAATCCGTTGTCGCCTTTAAATAGCGCACAACTCGCTTCGCTGCTATCCAATCTGCTTCAGTGGGTGCACTCACCTTTCGTCCAAGAATCGATGCACTCACTGCTATATCAGGTCGACCACAGACCGCTATGTAAAGTAGCGCACCGACGAGGCTTCTATACATTGTACCATCAGAAACCGCACTGCTTTCGTTTTCTTCCTTTACGCACCCAATTTCCATTTGGGGTTTTAACCTCTTTGGCATTACGAAGTCCGAATTTTGCAATAATCCGGTCAATATAGCCTTTTAAAGACACGCTATATCCACTTTTGTCTCGATACACTTCCATTCCAAGGAAGTAACTCAACTCCCCAAGATCAGTCATTTCAAACTGTTGCTTCAGTTGTTCGTAAACAGTCTTGATTTCAGAATCGTCCACACAGCCTACGAGAATATCATCCACGTAAACAAGCAGGTAAATCACTTTTCCCCTGACTCTTCTCGTATACAAACAAGCATCCGCTGTGCTCTGCTTGAAACCCAAGTGTTTCAACACAGCATCCAGGCGCTTATTCCAACATTTTTCCGACTACTTCAAGCTATATATACTCCTCCTCAAGCGACGGATCATGCTTTCTTTACCTTTGACAACATATCCAGGCGGTTGCATCATGTACAACTCTTCATCTGGTTTGCCATGCAAGTAGGCCGTTTTCAAGTCAAAATGTTTCAGCATCATTCCTTTCTTGCTTGCCAACGCTAACAAATGCCGAAAAGTTGTGTGCGTGGTTACCCGTGCGAAACCCTCGTCGTAATCCTCACCATACACTTGCGAACAAGTTAGCTACAAGTCGAGCCTTATACTTGACTATTTCGCCAATCGCATTTTGCTTCAGCTTATAAACACAGCGGCAACCAACGGGTTTTCTTCCCTCAGGTAAATTTACCAAATCCCACGTTCCATTTTGCGAGTGGGATTCTAACTCATTGGCGCTTTCCATTTGTCTTTCTGCTCAGAGGCCATGGCTTCTTTGAAATTATTGGGTTCCACTGCTAAAGTTTTGCAGTCCCAGATGCAAAAATTTGCTCAATCAATCTGTTTGCAGGAATCCGCCGTGTCGAACGGCGAGAACGTCTTACTATTTCATCCATCCTGAAACCATGGAACGAAAAACTTTCATCGGCAACACTATCATCTTGCAAATCACAAGTAACATCGGGAACATAGCTAGAATTTTCTTCTAAAGGCAATTCAACCGGACACGAAACAAACGGAACATCAAAGGAGTTTTCTTTCGGTACAGGCTGCACTGGCACGGATCTTTTTAAACTGCACTGCTCAAGAAATTTTGCATCTCTACTGATCGTAATGATCCCCGATTGCACGTTTTAAAAACGATACGTTTTTCGCCCTTCCGCATAGCCAACAAACACTACTAGCATCTCGGATTTGAGCAGCACCCTATGCTTTATGCTTTTCTTTCGGAATATGCATGTAAGCCTTACTACCGAACACTCTCAAATGGCTATAAGACGGTTTCTTTTTCGACCAAAGTTCGAACGGTGTGCACGCTACCGACACCGGTGAGCGATTCTGCAAATAGTTTACAGTGATAATCGCCTCACCCCAGAACTTTTTCTTCATACCAGATTCAGCCAGCATACAACGAATCATCTCCTTAAGATAATGGTTTTTCTGTCCATTATCTTAAGAACGGTGTAATTCTGCTGCGCGAATAAGGCGCCGACATTTGCTGTACGATTCTTTTTCCCACAAAGAATTTTTTCAACTCACGGTCCGAATACTCTCCTCTACCATCCGCACTTCGGATAACGCCCATACTGCCTTTTCATCATGTTGCAGTATTCACGAATCTTTTCTTCTGTCTCCGATTTGCGTTGCAGCAAATAAAGCACCGAATAGCGACTATAATCGCCTACCAGGATTATATAGTAACGATCACCTCGCGGCGTTGCTACTTCCATCGGCCCACCCAAATCACTGTGAACAAGTTCCCCAACTTCACTTGCCCGGCTCTCAGGCGCTTTCGGGAAGGACTCTCGATTCATTTTCCCTTCGTAACACGGTTCACGGCACCGTGAATCCCAGATCAGCAAATCTGCTCACCGACAGTAGATTACCCGCGAGCGACGGTACGTGAAATACATTTTCTAACCTTGCCTTCACTCGCGCACCTCCACCATTAACACAGCTAATCATACCGGAACCAGCACCGGTTGAATTGATCGTGATTCCATCAGCCAAACAAATAGTAGCTTCTTTTGACTTGTTGAACTCAGCTAATATTGACGAATCACTTGTCATGTGCGAGGTGGCGCCTGAATCAAGGTACCAAACATCTGCTTCACCAAAATTTCCAGCAACTAAACACATTTCGAAGTTTTCTGCCACATTAGCCTTCTCTCTATTTTGCCGATCCTGTGCCAATTTACGACAGTCACGTCGAAAATGCCCCTTTTTGCTACAATAATGACAAACTTTGTTTTTCTTTGCTTTTGGCTTCTCTCTACAAAATTTTAGGTTTTCACTATTCGACCCCGTTGCAAGCGCTTTTTCTTCTCCGGGAATCTTTTCAACATGTCGCCGACCTTCATCGAGTAATTTTCCCTTCACGAATTCCACCGTTTGATCTTACCAAACCAATGATCTTTCATTTCTTCGCCCAGCGCCGAAAGCCGAAATCGCAGCTCCGCCATTGCTTTCAAATGATCAGCCATGCATTCATCATCTGACATACGGATGGACATCAACTTACGCACTACGTGGATTTTGCTAGACAAACACGCACGCTCGTGGTAATCCTTCAGAGCATCCCAGATCTCTTTCGCCGTCGTCTTCTGCATAACGTGGATAAGCTGCATGTCATCCAGCGCCAATCCAACCAATGCCTGCGCCATCTCATTTGAGACCCAGACCACATCCGCATTAGGTTCGGTCACTACACTAAGCACTTTTTCCTTCCTCAGCAAAAGCCGCATTTTAAACTTCCAAATAGTTCTGGTCGTTTAACTTTTCAATCGATACTTTCATGTCCGCCATTTTGTTCCCAAACAGCACACTGTAGTTTTCGATGTTCAACAAAAAAATACTAAACGCGACGATTTCAACTCAAATTAACCACTATACTTTCATTCAACTAGGCCCATAACCTCTTGGGTTAAAGTCGCAATAGAATTGAAAGCCAAGGTTAATTAATTAAACACAAAAAAGATTTATTAATGACAAACGAACTTATCACATAGAAAGCACATTTAAGCATGAAAAAGAAAATGGCTACCGCCAAAAGTTTCCGCTGCTGCTGCTCTGTTGCCACGTTTGCTTCGCCAGTAGACGCACAGGTAGTTTGGTGGACTCACACACACCAATGCACACTATGCGCAAACATAACAGGAATGTTGCTTTTCTAATTAAAAGTACCTTTACAACCTTTCAAACCAGTTATCGGTTTGAGTAATATCTGTAAAGTTAGTAAGTTAGTTCAAAAAGTAACAAATTCGTTCGCTGTAACGTCAAACAGTTCTGTTCCTCAAAGACGCGTTCTAGCATAACATAGTATAGCATAGTTTGACCGCCCGTGAGTTGCCCGTGAGTTGCCCGCGATTAATCTTGATCAGCTGAAATTGCACAACGAACCACCAGAATGATGTTTGGGAGTAGCAGATCATTCACAGTGTGTAGTTTCTGGTGATCTAATTCTTTGTGATGATCAATAGCAATGCTGGCCGCGCCCATGAAGGTCAATTTGGGAGGGAAATGAATGTTAATCTACTTGCTGCTACTAGGGAAGGGATCAAGGAATCCTCTGCATCATCCACAAGTGTCACACGATGAAGTTGTTGTTAGTGGAAAGGAATTGATCTGTATCCGCCGAGGCAGGTGGTGTGATCACTGTCATTCGAGCTCGCGTACGATTTGACGACGTGTTTGGTTACGTGGCCATTACGAAACAGGTAGTGGAAATCCGAAATACCGATATAAGAAAAAAACAATGCGAAATGCACCGAAAATTTGTTCCATATCGCGCGCGGGCAGTTATATAATAACGATTGACATTTGTTGCTATGCGATACTCAGTATGTAACCATCGGTTGTATGAGCATGAGACTAACCTGAATATTCTATAAATTTGTTGTAAAGCCAGTAATTACGAAAATGAAGAACAAGAATAGGGAACAGTATAGTCAACAGTGAGACAACAGGAACAGTGAGTCAACGGGAACAGCTACCTCTTAAAACACCCAAGATCCATGATATTTTATTTATTTATTTATTTATTTGTTTCAATTTTTCATCTGACCTTTAAAGGTCTCAATGAAATTTGTGGAATTTGTGGGTGGGGAAAAGCCCACTAGAGATTGACCCTCAAGTGCGCGTAAAAACCCCACCATCTTTTGACAGAGTTTACGATTTACAATTTTACACTTAGAAGTTCACTAAAAATGCATTATTAACAAACTACGTACAACTACAATATTGGTACAACATTAACATTAACTTTAAACATCTTAATTTGGCAATAGCATATTACATTACTTAAATCAGTTTTTATCTGTTTAATAATATTTTATCGAACTGTTGGCCTGCATTAAGACTACGTAAATTGTCACAGATTACAAAAAGTTCAAACAATTTTTAAGGACATTAATACTGACATTGAAATCGAATTCGTCAAATACTTGATTAAACACTAAACACATGGCTCTGACAGGTTCGTTCTGCGCATACTCTGTTCTATAAACATTCAGTCTAAGAAACCGTCGAAGGCGAAGATTTCTTGGAACAACGTTAATATTAATTTGACTCAAAATTTGAGCAGCGTCTATTCCACCTAGAAGTACTTTTCCTACGAAAACTGCCTTGGCAATGTCACGCCTTTTTTCTAGAGTATTCATGCCAAGTAGCGCGCAGCGGTTCACATAGGGTGGCAAGTCGTTTGGATTATTCCAGGGCAAAAACCTCAAAGCGTAGCGGACAAATTTCTTCTGAACTGCTTCAATTCTGTTGATCCACACGTCATGGTATGGACTCCACACCACAGCTACCGTTTCAAGTGTCGACCGAACCAGCGAGTAGTACAGTGCCCTCAGACAGTACGGATCGTTGAATTCCTTAGAAATCCGGAAGATGAATCCAAGATTACGATTCGCTTTCGATATGATGTTACAGTAATGCTCCCTAAACGACAATTGTGTATCTAGCAGAATACCAAGGTCCTTGAATGCTGAAACTCTTTCAATGGCATCACCCTTAATCTTGTACTGCCAGTATATCGGATGCATTTTACGATTGAAGGAAATCACGGCACATTTTTTCACGCTAATTACCATGCGATTTGCAAAACACCAATCTGAAAACAAGTCGATCATCCATTGTAGCTGCTTACAATCCTCAATGGACGTCACCCGCAAGAAAATTTTTAAGTCATCTGCGTAGAGTAGTCTGCACCCGTCGGGTAATATGAAGCAGACATCATTGATGAATATCGAGAAAAGCAGCGGTCCGAGATTACTCCCTTGTGGCACTCCAGAAAGGTTGCCAAAAGCATTCGATTCGTGAGATCCAAGTTTCACACACAAACGACGGTTGGCGAGATACGATGCTATCCATTTTACAAAGTTGATTGGTGCACCCAGGCGATCGATTTTGGCGATTAGAATTTTATGGTTGACTCTGTCAAACGCTGATTTCAGGTCCGTATACACAGTGTCTACTTGGACGCCTTCGCTCATTCTTATTATGCAGTGTGACGTGAACTGTAGTAGGTTAGTAGAAGTAGATCTCCCAGGAAAGAAACCGTGCTGATCGGTCGAAATGTAGGATTTGACTGCTTGCATCAGTTGCCCACTAACGAGTGTTTCCAGCAATTTAGATCCAGCGCTTAGCGACGTGATGCCACGATAATTTGAGATATTTCTCTTTTCTCCCTTTTTGAATACTGGGAACATAATCGAGTTCTTCCAGCGATCCGGAAACGTAGATTGACTCAATGAGCTGTTGCAAATGAAACGTAATGGTTCGCACAGAGCTCTCGCACACCTCCTCAAAACAAGCGTAGGAATTCCATCGGGCCCCGCAGCAGCCGATGATTTAATTCCTCTGATAGCAGCTTCAATATCCAAAGTAGTAAACTGACCCACACGGAAGTCCAGCATATCAGTAGGCACATTTCGCAGTGCGTTCCTCACTTGTTGATTGGTGGTAGATTCCTCGTCGAACACACTCGAAAAATGCTTTGCAAACAGGTTGCATATTCCGTCAACCGAATCTGCACACTCTTCACCAAGAAACATACTGGATGGAAGACCGCTTTCATTGCGCTTTTCGTTAACGAACGCCCAGAAACGTTTTGGGTTACTCTTGAGCTTGGCTTGTGTACGTCGAACATAGCAGGCATAAAGTGCACGGTTGTAGTTTTTATACCTAGTGCTCGCTATCGCAAACGCTCTCTGGGTAAAGGGGTTTCGATTTCTTGAGTATCTCCGAAGTGCGGCGGCTCTTTCACGTTTTAGTTTCTTTAACATTCCAGTAGTCCATGCAGGTTTCTGCCGTGGTCGGGGAGCAGGAACGTATATTTGAAAAAGTCGGGACATAGTTGCTATCAGAAACTCTACTGATTCGTTAACATTCGTCGCTTCATATAAAGGATACCAATCAACAGCCAAAATAGCTTCATTGAGAGAGTCAAAATCAGCTCTTTTGAAGTCAAATTCTCTATCGTCGTCAAAATCTTCGAAATGAGTGGGGGCGGCACAGAAGAGGGCAGCAGTGAAAGGAGGATGCTGCAGGTCAATATTGATCAAGGGCTCAACAGATTTCCTTATTTCGCAACAAGTTGCTGCGTCTTCGCTCACGAAAAGAAGGTCTAATGTTCGACCATTTGAGTTTTTAATCGTATTTAGTTGCTTCAAATTCAACACAGCTAATCCGTCTAGAAGAGCAGCACTGGAAGTTGAGAACGTTGATGTGTACGGATCTGGGAACGCAAAATTAGTGACACCAGAGTTTGACCATGTTAAGCCGGGTTGATTAAAATCGCCAAACATCAAGTGCACATCGGACATTTCTGAAGAGTTCACAACTGCATCGACTGAGTTAATTAGCCTTCCAATAACACTTGTCTCAGCTGCGAGATCAGGAGGGATGTATACTACACCAACATGAATTTTTCTTTCACCGCTACCTTCTAGTTTTATCCACAACTGTTCAATGTCTTCGTCAACTTCAATTGTTCCACGGGAGGAGGTTAACCGGTTGCTGACAGCAATCAAAACCCCGCCACCTCTTAGCTTACCAGAGCGAAGGAGATCACGATCTTTACGATACACAGTGTATCCATGGTCGAAGAGCTGTGGAGATTGAATCTCACCATTCAACCAAGTTTCCGTCAGAACAACAACATCGTACTCCTCGTCACATGCAGCAACATAAAAATCTTCCACTTTGGTTCGTAGGCCTCGTGTGTTTTGATAATATAATTTGATTACAGTACCTTGAGGAGATGATACATGCCCATGGCTGGATCGTTCAGGGACTTTCGGTTGTGGAAGAGAGCACACGGCCGGCTCTGTCGCGATACATGGTTTAGCGGCTTCGTCAACGGACTGGTTGATGGTACGGTTCTGGAATCGTCGAGACTCATTTAACGGACGTGCAGTATCTTGCGCGGCTTCGGCTAAACATATACTGTTTGGTAATTTACCTGGAAAAACAAATTGGTGCTCCACCGAAGAATCGCCAGGTAGGCTCAGCTCAATAGAAGCAGCATGTCGATTCACGTCCTTAGGCGGTGGTCGAAGAGATTCGTCTAACTCGGTTTCCGATACGGCATCTACAGATGTGCGGCTTCGCAATTTTGGCCAGTAGTGGAATCGTTGCGATTTATTCAACGGAGGTACAGTGTCCAGTGCTGCTTTGGCGAAAAGATCCAGGTCCCAGTTCGACGTAGCGCTTGTTGAGTCCGTTGGTTGCTACATAGAGTAATCAATTTTTTGTCTAGCATTCCTTGCACGTTTCTGGTAAATTGGACAATCCCTGCTCCAAGCTGAATGGTTGACGTCTAAATCTTCGTCACAAGATGTTTTCCGCTGTTTGTTCGATCGGTCACAGTTAGCACACATTTCGAATTCCGAATCACAATCATTTGCATTATGATTACCGGCACATTTCGGGCAGCAAACGGGTTTCTCGCAATTGGCAGCTTTATGACCAAATTCATTACAGTTATAACAACGATTCACGTTAATTTCTTCCACAACTTTACAACGATCCCACCCTACATTGATGCGCTGCCGCTTAATTAGGCACTCAAACGTGCGTGCATCGGTTTCTAACACAGCACCAGCTGAACGGTTATTATTCGTGAGCAACCTAACTATCTTCACGTCAGCAGAATCAGGGAAGTCGTTTTGCTTTTTTAATTTTTTCAATATCTCATCAGCAGACATATCTTCAGAGAGTCCAAATAGTTTAATTCTGGGTTTGAGTGGTTTCAAAATTGCAACATCGTATCTGTCCGACAAAGCACTCGATGCAGTCTCAACCAGCTTTATAGCGCACTGTTTGCTCTCACATCTAACTGCAGCCTCACCATTCTCCTTGTAGCGCACTGTCTTAACGCAAAAAACCACAGGATCAATTTTTCCACGAATATCACTCTTCGTAATATCAGGATTTTGAATTACTTTCGGTTTGATTAAAACAGTCTGCTCAATTTTAGTCACTGTTCCAGATTTACGAGGTGTAATAGCATTGTTTTGCTCATTCTGCGTTGAAGCTTTTTTTCCGTCGTCGCTGACTATGATAACATTCGAATTATTGACTGGGAACTGAACGGGATCAGCATACGTAGGAATTCTTCGCCGCTTTCCTGATCTTAGGAGTCCGTCATTATCGGTATCAGCTGTTTTTGTGTTGCTATTTACTGCCGACTCAGAGGTAACATCAGCGTAAGTTCTTTTTGCGGTTTTCGAGCCACGCTCAGTTGCATTATTTGACTTATCGTGAGAGCATGTTGTAGATGTTTTTGCATCGATCACAGATAGTAAACGAGGTAGCAAACTGTTTTCAATTTTTTGAGCGAAATCTTTCTCAAAACGAGAAAAAGCGGCTTCATTTTTTAACACTACTGCGCTAAGCGCATTCATTTGTTCAACCAAATCAGAACATTTCTTTTGGATGTCGCTAATGCAAGTCATTTGTTTTCTGCAGTCAAAGCAGATATATTTCAACGCAACATTGTCTCGCAAAGCGGTGGCAACCGAAGTACTGATCTCGGCACAGCGTGTGTGAAGGATCCGCTCGCACTTTCCGAAGCAGTACACTCTGTCGTTTTCGTCTTTGATTCTATGAGCGCACGCACTGCAAGAAACCGACGTCATAGCGGCGGCGCGCAGTCCCGCGCAGCCCCCGACCAACAAGATGAGTTTTTGTGACTGTTGTTTATTGTTGCACCGTCTCACTATCAGAAAACACGGTACTGTTTAACTTTGATAGTCCAGCGGTTGACCACTAAATCCACTGTCCAGTTAGTGAAGTGAATAAACTGAAATTTTATCTTCACAGTGACGTATCATACACAACACAAAACACCGTATTGCATGTTAAAAATTGACACACTTCGCCAGATAAATAACACACCGAGAGGAAAAGTAATGGAAAATCGTATCTATAATGGTTTAGCACTGTTATAACGAACAGATGTTCTATGAAATTTTCATGGAAAGTGAAGTTTGTGAACCTACATCGCATAATGTAGTTTGAGAAAATTTTGTTGATTTTATAATATATTTTTCTATAACAATCAATTTTTGGGGGGGGGGGGTCAAAGTAAATTCTTTTGCAATCATTTTCAAGTGATTTTCAAAGACAAAATACATATTAGGTAAATTAAAATTAAAATTGCTGCATGGCATCACGTAGTAATAAGAGTTTCCAACAAGACCTAGAATGGGATGATCAGGTAAATGCACAATGTAGTAAAATTTACTTGGGTTTACGACATTTAAAATTGACTGCATCTATGTTACCACTCTCTATGAAATTAAAACTATTTAAGTCCCTGTTGCTTCCGCATTTCAATTATGGTCTAGAATTGATTATCAATGCCTCCGCCAGAGCTATCGAAAGACTGCGAATTGTATTAAACTGTTGTGTTCGTTGGGTGTACAAATTGAGCAGGCTTTCAAGAGTATCGCATCTTCAAAATACACTACTGGGTTGTTCATTTAGAAATTATTTTGAATTTAGATGCTGTGTGACTTTTCACAAAATCCTTCAAACGGGACCAAATTATCTGCGTGAAAAATTACAGCTTTTCCAGAGTTCAAGAGTGAGAAATTATATTTTGCCTCGTTTCAATTCATCACATTACAGTGGTACCTTCTTTGCACGTGCAGTAGTCTGGTGGAACCAACTTCCTACTGAAATTAAAATGATAAATTCATCTGCTAGGTTCCGTTGCGAATGCATTCAATGGTTGGAAGGAAGGAATTAAGTTTAAAAATAATTGTGTAGTTATAAGAGAGTAAAAGCAAGTGATGAATGTGGTTGTCAATTCCGATTGTAGAAATTGATAAGAATGTATTCTTAATCTACAAGTATATTAAATAAATAAATAAATAAATAAAATAAATAAATATTTGAAAAAATATGACAATCGGATTGTTTGCTAGTTCACTACTTTTCATAAAACATTCTTATTGGCAACGGTGAGACACAGAGACGTAGGTGTCACTGAGACATAGCTTTTTCCATGCAATTTTTTTGAATTTTTTTTTTTTGTATTCAATTGCAAATGAATCCATAGGGATTGACTGTAAATGAATTCTGAAGTGTAAGTTAACAGTCAGATGTCCAGGATTTGTGTTTTATATGAGTATAAATGTTTGTGTGAAAATAATCGGAATTTTCAATCATATCCAACAATAATATATGCTTTATAGACACAATAAACAGCACGACATCTAAACTATTTATTATTACCCAAAAATATGGTTTAAATTGATTTCAAATAGGTGTCTCAGTATGCAATACTCGTTGTCTCACTCTTCCCACCTACCCGGGAACAGTGAGTCAAAAGAACACCTTCACATTTGTGGTTATAACTCATTTAGCTTATAATCAAAACGACTGGAACTTTTTTTCAGACAAATAGATAGAACAGCTCGTTAATAGCTATCACCAAAAAAATTTAAAATATTTTGTAAAAAAAAGTGTCTCACTGTAGACGTCCCTCCCCTACACCTTTTTTATAAATTTAAAATAATAGTAATGGTACTACATAATCGGCGGCTGGCAAAGGGTGAACATGTGCATTCCATAACCTCTGTTCATTAACTCCTATTCCTACCTCCACGAGGTGCCGGCTGGGGTACGCAACTTCGGTTGTCGTATGCTAACAGGAAAGGAGGCAGAGTGGCTCCCGCCCACATTAAGATGGCAGCCCCATCAGCGGGATAAGGACCTTAGGTTAACAGCCTACTGTACCAGAACACACAAAAAGTTAATGAAAATGAAAGAAGAAATCTCTCCGGATTATTGGCAACGACCTTTAGCATGAAAACACGGACACGAATCGGAACATGGAATATACTGACCCTTGCCCAGCAGGGCAAGCTGGCTTAACTTGCAAGGGAAGCTAGCCGCCTGAAGCTTGAAATCCTGGGACTGAGCGAGGTCCGCTGGCCGGGTACTGGCGAACACAGGACATCATCCGGGCAAGTCTTGCTCTACTCTGGCATACGAGGTGAAAATGCTACTCGAGAAAGAGTAGTTGGATTCCTACTGAGCCCAGGGGCACGTGCGGCCCTGATGAAGTGGGAACCAATAAATGAGCGAATAATCGTTGCCAGATTTAGAACACGGGTTAGGAACCTTACGGCAATCCAGTGCTATGCGCCAACAGATGCTGCCGACCTGCAGGAGAAAGAGAGCTTTTACAGCCAGCTGAACAGCGTGGTTGAGAAAATCCCGAAGGGGGACATCCAAATTCACATGGGCGACTTCAACGCGAAGATTGGCTCAAACAACGCGGACCTTGAATGCGTCATGGGACGCCATGGCCTAGGAGAGATGAGCGAAAACGGGGAGCTGTTTACAGAATTCTGTGGTAATAACGACATGGTCATTGGTGGATCGCTCTTCCCCCATAGACCAGTACATAAAGTCACGTGGGTTTCCCGCGACGGCCGAACAGAAAACCAAATCGACCACATCTGCATCAGCCGGAAATGGAGAAGGAGCCTTTTTGATGTACGCAACAAACGCAGCGCTGACATTGCATCCGACCATCATCTTGTTATCGCTGAGATACGTCTGCGCGTCGCACGTGTCCAACGACGGGAGGAGAAAGTTGGGTGCCGCTACGACGTCCGCCGATTGGAGAATCCTGAGGTGAAAAGGGCCTTTGTTGAACAACTTGAATCTCGAGCCTCGGAGTTGCCATCTGGTGGAACCGTCGAAGAGCAATGGACCGGCATCAAGAACGCCTTCATCACGACCAGTGATGAAACCTTCGGCAAAGCGCGCAGTGGGCGGAGGGAGTGGATTTCGGATGAAACTTGGAGGAAGATCGACGAGCGGAGAGAGGCGAAAGCCGGTATTGAGCGAGCGCGGACCAGATCGGCTAAGACAGCTGCCCGTCAACGATACGCCGAACTGGAGAGGGCTGTTAAACGTGCTTGTAGGCGGGACAAAAGAGCCTGGACTAACTCCCTAGCCGAACAAGGAGAAACCGCCGCCGCCAATGGTGATATCCGTTTGTTGTGCGATATTTCTCGCCGCCTTAGTGGTGCCAGGATGAATACAAAGATGCCGCTAAAGGACAGAGCTGGTCAGCTATTGACTGACCGTACAGAACAGCTTAAGCGATGGACTGAACATTTTGAACAACTCTTCCGAGTTTCAAATGTCAGAGACCAACAAAACCAGCAGCGTACGACGCCTACAGTTCGTCGAATAAATCGCGTGAACTCGGAGGCGCCATCGCTGGATGAAATTGTAGCAGCCATCAAGAGTATGGAATTCAATAGAGCGCCAGGGATAGATCGTATTTCAGCCGAAATGCTCAAAGCTGACCCATCTTTGTCAGCCCAGATGATGCATCAGCTTTTCAGCAATATTTGGGAAACCGCAACTTTTCCGGTGGACTGGATGCAGGGCATATTGGTCAAAGTCCCTAAGAAAGGAGACCTAACGGAATGCGGTAACTGGCGTGGCATCACGTTGCTCTGTATTACTCTCAAAGTACTCTGTAAGGTAATCCTCAACCGGATCCAGGAGAAGATCGACGCTACTCTCCGGCGGCAGCAAGCTGGATTCCGTGCTGGCCGATTATGTGTAGACCATATCACAACGCTCCGCATTATATTGGAGCAGATCAACGAATTCCAGGACTCTCTTCTGCTGGTATTCGTTGACTTCGAAAAGGCGTTCGACCGACTCAATCACGAAAACATCTGGGGCGCACTTAGGCGTAGAGGAGTTCCAGATAAGCTAGTCCATCTCATCGAGGCTCAGTACGAGGCGTTCTCGTGCAAGGTTTTGCACGACAGCGTCTTGTCCGACCCCATAAGGGTTACTGCTGGCGTGAGACAGGGCTGCATTTTATCACCGCTTCTGTTTCTCATCGTTATGGATGAGATATTAGTTGGAGCAATTGACAGTAGACCAAATCGAGGATTGCCTTGGAATCCTCTAACGATGGAGCAGCTAAATGACCTCGACCTAGCCGACGACATTGTCTTGCTCGCACAACGCCGAAACGATATGCAGAGCAAGTTAGACGACCTCTCCGAGAGCTCCCAGGCAGCAGGTCTCACAGTCAATGTAGCGAAAACTAAGACTATGGTAGTGAACACTGACAATTCCACCAACTTTACAGTAGCGGGACAACAAGTTGAGCAGGTAGCCGTCTTTCAATATCTTGGTAGCCAAACAACGCCCGATGGTGGTACCAAGACTGATATAGCCACACGGATCAGGAAGGCCAGGGGTGCCTTTGCAGGTCTGCGAAACATTTGGCGCTCAACCCAGATCGCTCTACGTACGAAAACCCGAATCTTTAATTCAAACGTTAAATCCGTATGCCTGCGAAACGTGGTGCGTCTCAGCGGAGACAACGCAAAAACTGCAGGTATTCATTAACCGGTGCCTGCGATATATTATTCGTGCCTGGTGGCCTGATAATTGGATATCCAATGAGGAACTCCATCGTCGGTGTCATCAACGGCCGATAGCCACAGAAATTCGTGAGCGTAGGTGGAAGTAGATCGGACACACCTTGAGGAAAGGAGCGAACGAGGTTTGCTGAGCAGCACTCGACTGGAATCCACAAGGACAGCGTAGAAGAGGCAGACCCAGAGGCTCATGGAGACGGAGCTTAGCCAACGACATCCGGGCTGTAGACGAGAACCTGGCCTGGCGACAGGTAAAAGCCATGGCGGGTAACCGTCAGCAGTGGAGATCTCTGATTTCATCCTTTTGTTCTGCCGGACCGGCGGACATGGACACATAAGTAAGTAAGTAAGTACTACATAATCAACCTTAATTTGTTTATTTATGTAAAACAATATTAGGCATTAGGCCGATTTAGTACGTGGCGATCAAGCGAGAATCGACACCGAGTCATCGTGTCCACGCGGGCCGTAGGTGATATTGTGTCGGGTCAGTGCAGTAGTGACGGGCATACCGGAGCTTGAAACGAGCCGAGGACGTTGGTCGCACTTAAGTACAGTGCAATTGAACTGTGGTGCACTCGAATTATGCACATTCGAGTCGGCACTCAACGAATAACATTCTGCAGCACCGATATGAATTGGCCGTAGTGTAGAAGAGAGGCAAGAAGAATCCTTGAAGAGGATGAAAATTAAATGAAGAAGAGAAGAAGGTGGAAGAACAATGATAGCAGAGAAGAAGATGGGAGAAGAAGAAGAAAATCGAAGAGAAAGCGTGAAGCAAGTGGAAGATATAGAAGGAGACAATTGATTAGGAAGAAGATCAAGAAAAATAGTAGGCGAAAAATGAATGAAATGTGATAGAGAAAGGTAACGAGAAGAATCGATGTAACGGTGGTCCAATATAGTAATGAGTAAAAATTATCGTTATTTGTGCTTCGTAAATGAGCCAGTAGAATAGTATTCCCATCAGCAACCAATTTATCGGCTGCGCGTTCACTTCATTAAATTTGCATGCGCTAGCCGGCAAGAAATAAGTCTCTCTCAGTGCAACAAGTGGCGTATCACCCGATGATGGCGGTTGTGATGCAAGCATAAGACTGCAGAAGAATAGCAAAAATAGTAATAGTTGATGAGCATTTACTCCTATCAACGCTAATATGCAAAGATATAGCGTTATTACTCAAAGACCCGTTCTATAGCATAAACCTCTATAGAAAAGTTACTGATCTATCCAAATTTTTAGTGATATTTGAGACCACATTTTTTGAAGAAATTCGAAGTTTACTATTTTCCCTGCATGTTCCCCTTCAAGTTAGCTTCAAGGCACGATGATGGTCTATGAAGCCTATGTTCGCAATCATGTCAAAGAAGAGTCAGTAGATATCGTTCATCTTCCGAGCTGAACAGACGCGTTTTTGTTATCGCTCCGTGGAAGTCGAACGCGAACCAATTTATCAGTGCCTAGGGATTCTCTTCCTGCTCATCGCTGAGCCGTTTACGGGTCGCTGTGCGTGCAAACGACTCCGCGATGGGCCGTCGAGAAAATACTTTCCGTATAGACTTTGCGAATGTGCCAAAAAGACCAGATAATGTCAAAGTGCATCGTTTTTGTGCGACCGTATTGGGCTTAAAGCAAGGTGAAGTGCTACGAATCCGAAACAGTAGAACCCTCGGTGCTTCTTTCGTGAAAGTGGCTAATTTGGAGTTAGCGCAACGAATTTGCGAAGAACACGACAACAAGCATGATTTTATCATCGATGGAAAAAAATACCCACTAAGAATCACCTTGGAGGAAGGGGCAGTGGAAGTGAAACTGTATGATTTGTCTGAGGATGTAACAGACCAAAAGATTGCTGATTTCTTGGGAAAGTACGGAGACGTCATCTCAATACGAGAACAGCAATATGGGGACGATCTCGATTTTCCTGGCATCTCGACGGGTATTCGTGTAGCTAAGATGATCGTAAAACGAAACATTGAATCATGGGTCACCATAGACGGTGAGATGACACAAGTGTCATTCTATGGAGAGCGTCAAACTTGCCGCCACTGCCACGAGTACATCCATATTGGTGTCACCTGTGTGCAAAACAAAAAACTGCTAGTGCAGAAAACATACGCCGATGCCGCAAAACAGATGGCTCCAATTTCGCTACCTTCGAAGCCAAAGAAAAGTCTCACACCCTTCGTGAAACAAACACATACCGTCTCAAACTTCGCAAATCCGAGCGAGTCAAAAACTGGTAACATTTCAGCCAATGTGGACATTATGCCGCCACCGAAACAAACACCCCGCCGACATCAACAGAATTTATTACCACCACCAATAATGACCGAACAAAACTTTCCTCCGCTAAACTCTTCTTCGATACCTACTCAACCCACGAACAGCGGGCTAATGACCTCGTCATCAGGTCAACAGCCTCCGGCTGGCAGTGGAATAACACGCAAAACTGCTGGTAGCAAAGTCGATGGAAATGAAACCGATTCGTCTGTCGGCTCATCCAGCTCTAGAAGACTCCGCACCCGTCACTCCGCGCTAAGCAAGAAGGCCCGTGTAGAAGACGACGACGAAAGCGACATGCGGGATGAGGGTAACCAACTATCCTAATGGCTGATTTCTCTAGCTATAACCTCGCAACTATCAACATCAACAATATAACAAATACCACGAAGATTGACGCTCTTCGGAACTTCTTACGAACGCTTGAAGTAGATATCGCTTTCCTATAGGAGGTAGAAAACGAACAGCTCTCGCTGCCTGGATACAATATGATCTGTAATGTGGACCTCGCAAGACGTGGAACAGCAATCGCGCTAAAAGATCATATCCCATTCTCACATGTGGAGAAGAGCCTGGATGGCCGACTCATCGCTCTGCGAGTGCAAAATACGACTCTCTGCAACATCTACGCACCATCGGGCACAGCTGTTCGTGCAGAAAGAGAGAGATTCTTCAACAGCACGATCGCTTACCACCTACGACACAATACACAACATGTTATCCTTGCTGGTGATTTTAACTGTGTGCTACGTTCAAGTGATTCCACGGGTCCAAATACCAGCCCAGCTCTTCAAGCGACTGTACAGCAAATGCAGCTACACGACTTGTGGCTAAAACTGTACCCCACGACCCCCGCACCAACATACATTACACATAATGCTGCGTCCAGGCTCGATCGTATATACATTAGCACTGGACTTTGTGAACAGTTGCGGAGCGCTGCCACGCATGTATGTTCCTTCACAGACCATAAAGCTTTAACAGCCCGAATCTGTCTACCACATCTTGGCCGCGAACAAGGGCGTGGTTTTTGGTGCCTTCGTCCTCACCTCTTGACTGCTGAAAACATCGAGGACTTTCAAGTCCGATGGCAGTATTGGACTCGTCAACGAAATTGTTTCCCTAGCTGGTTGACTTGGTGGATTTCTTATGCGAAACCAAAAATAAAATCTTTTTTCCGATGGAAATCGAATGAAATGTTTAGAATCTTTAACGCAGAACATCAACGGCTGTATTCACAATTAAGACTAGCATATGATGCATACTACCAAAATCCCGACATGCTGCTAACTATCAATCGCGTAAAGGCACAAATGCTTGCGCTACAGCGTCGTTTTGCACAAAATTTCATACGAATAAATGAAACGTTTGTTGCCGGGGAAAGCCTGTCCACCTTCCAGTTGGGTGATAGACGACGCAAAAAGACAATCATTACAGAGTTGTAGAACCAGCAAGGAGAGCAAATACAAGACTCCCGAGAAATCGAGCTGCACATGTACCGATTTTTCAGAGATCTGTATATGGCAGAGGAAAATAGACAGGACGGCCAATCTGATTTCGAATCCGAGAGAGTGATACCCGAAGACGACGCAAGCAACGCTGCTCTAATGGCAGAGATAACGATCGATGAACTCAAAAACGCCATACGATCATCTCAAAAACGAAAATCGCCGGGCGCCGATGGCTTACCAATAGAATTTTATCAACGAACCTTCGATATCATTTATAGGGAGCTCTACTTCGTTATTAATGAAGCGATGACGAACGAGCTTCCCCAAGAGTTCGTCGACGGAACAGTTGTATTAGTTAAAAAGAGAGGCAACGACAGAACAGCAAGAGCGTATCGTCCGATCAGCCTGCTCAACGTCGATTTCAAAATTCTCTCCCGTGTGATGAAAGCCCGTCTAGAACAAGTACTCCGAACGCATCGTATACTGAGCTACGCTCAGAAGTGTGCAAATTGCGATCGTTCAATCTTCCAAGCTACACTCTCACTCAAGGATCGCATAGCCAAACTCAACGGTAGTAAACAGAGAGGGAAGTTGATATCGTTTGATCTCGACCATGCGTTCGATCGGGTCTCACATGCGTTCCTGCAGCGCACCTTACTCTCTATGGGTTTCAGCGAAGGTTTCGTCGGCTGGCTGTCTAGAGTTGCTGGTGCGTCTTCATCAAGACTATTGGTTAATGGTCACCTATCACAGCCGTTTCGAATCGAGAGATCCGTTCGACAGGGAGATCCGATCTCAATGTTGCTCTTTGTACTTTATCTCCATCCACTGCTCACGCGAATAGAGTGTATTTGTAATGAAGACCTCTGTGTTGCATACGCCGACGATATAACAGTAATAACTACCTCAACACAGAAAATCGTTCGGATATATCAGCTGTTCGACAACTTTGAGCTCGTGGCTGGGGCAAAACTAAATCGCCAAAAAACTGTCGCGATTGATGTCGGGTTTGTGGATGGGAACCCTTTGGCAGTAGCAGGTTTACAAACAGATGTAAAAGTGAAAGTCTTGGGTGTAATCTTCACCAATTCTATACGTATGATGGTGAAATTGAACTGGGACTCTATTGTATCCAGGATTTCGCAAATCATTTGGCTACATAACATGCGCTCCCTTACGTTGCAGCAGAAAGTGATACTACTGAACACCTTTGTCACTTCGAAGGTATGGTACCTTTCATCAATAATTCCACCACAATGTGCTCACACAGCAAAATTGACATCGACAATGGGAAATTTCTTGTTTCGTGGACTGCCTGCACGAATCCCAATGCAACAACTGACGCGTAGCAAGGAGCAAGGTGGATTGAAGCTTCAACTGCCGGCGATCAAATGCAAAGCCCTGTTGATAAATCGTCACTTACGTGAGATTGATGCCATTCCTTACTACCAATCCCTACTCGTCCAAAATATCCCTCCCCCCGCCGATCTGCCTTGTCTAAAACTCCTCTCTCAGCAGATTCCTTTATTACCACAAGATATCAAACAAAACCCCTCCAGCTCGCTCATTCACCGTTTCTACGTCGAGCAAACCGAGCAACCACGGGTGTAACGAAATAGACCAGCTTTAAATTGGAAACAAATTTGGAGGAACATATCATCAAGAAGATTAGCATCCAGTCAGCGCACTGATCTCTACTTGCTAGTCAACGAAAAAACGGAGCACCGTAGA
Source organism: Sabethes cyaneus (assembly GCF_943734655.1). Lineage (NCBI taxonomy): Eukaryota > Metazoa > Arthropoda > Insecta > Diptera > Culicidae > Sabethes > Sabethes cyaneus. The sequence goes on along the minus strand of NC_071354.1, from coordinate 112,060,520 downwards.
CTGATGAATATCATCGGACGAGCAACTAGTTCATTTTGTCAACATTGCGTGGTAGCAATAGAGACGCTGCAGCATAAGTTTTGTGAATGCCCTCGAGTAGCTGCAGCATGGGCATACATGCAGCGGAGGATGATGACGACGCTCGGCGGATGGCAGAGGCTTTCCTTCGAGGATCTACTTCGACCAGTCTTAAACCACCTACCCAGAGTAATAAAAAGTGATATTTTGAAAATGTTCATTGAATACATAAACTTTGTAAATAATAATATTAACAATAGAATAGATGTGAGAGAGTTAGACTTCAATTTGAACATAATAGAATAATACCTTATACTAAATATGCTATTTAACAACAAGAACTAAATAAAACAATATTTTATAAAAAAAAAAAAAAACAAGAAAAAAAACCCGAATCTTTAATTCAAACGTTAAATCCGTACTGCTGTATGCCTGCGAAACGTGGTGCGTCTCAGCGGAGACAACGCAAAAACTGCAGGTATTCATTAACCGGTGCCTGCGATATATTATTCGTGCCTGGTGGCCTGATAATTGGATATCCAATGAGGAACTCCATCGTCGGTGTCATCAACGGCCGATAGCCACAGAAATTCGTGAGCGTAGGTGGAAGTGGATCGGACACACCTTGAGGAAAGGAGCGAACGAGGTTTGCTGAGCAGCACTCGACTGGAATCCACAAGGACAGCGTAGAAGAGGCAGACCCAGAGGCTCATGGAGACGGAGCTTAGCCAACGACATCCGGGCTGTAGACGAGAACCTGGCCTGGCGACAGGTAAAAGCCATGGCGGGTAACCGTCAGCAGTGGAGATCTCTGATTTCATCCCTTTGTTCTGCCGGACCGGCGGACATGGACACATAAGTAAGTAAGTAAGTACTACATAATCAACCTTAATTTGTTTATTTATGTAAAACAATATTAGGCATTAGGCCGATTTAGTACGTGGCGATCAAGCGAGAATCGACACCGAGTCATCGTGTCCACGCGGGCCGTAGGTGATATTGTGTCGGGTCAGTGCAGTAGTGACGGGCATACCGGAGCTTGAAACGAGCCGAGGACGTTGGTCGCACTTAAGTACAGTGCAATTGAACTGTGGTGCACTCGAATTATGCACATTCGAGTCGGCACTCAACGAATAACATTCTGCAGCACCGATATGAATTGGCCGTAGTGTAGAAGAGAGGCAAGAAGAATCCTTGAAGAGGATGAAAATTAAGTGAAGAAGAGAAGAAGGTGGAAGAACAATGATAGCAGAGAAGAAGATGGGAGAAGAAGAAGAAAATCGAAGAGAAAGCGTGAAGCAAGTGGAAGATATAGAAGGAGACAATTGATTAGGAAGAAGATCAAGAAAAATAGTAGTCGAAAAATGAATGAAATGTGATAGAGAAAGGTAACGAGAAGAATCGATGTAACGGTGGTCCAATATAGTAATGAGTAAAAATTATCGTTATTTGTGCTTCGTAAATGAGCCAGTAGAATAGTATTCCCATCAGCAACCAATTTATCGGCAACCAATTTATTCGTTCACTTCATTAAATTTGCATGCGCTAGCCGGCAAGAAATAAGTCTCTCTCAGTGCAACAAGAGGCGTATCACCCGATGATGGCGGTTGTGATGCAAGCATAAGACTGCAGAAGAATAGCAAAAATAGTAATAGTTGATGAGCATTTACTCCTATCAACGCTAATATGCAAAGATATAGCGTTATTACTCAAAGACCCGTTCTATAGCATAAACCTCTATAGAAAAGTTACTGATCTATCCAAATTTTTAGTGATATTTGAGACCACATTTTTTGAAGAAATTCGAAGTTTACTATTTTCCCTGCATGTTCCCCTTCAAGTTAGCTTCAAGGCACGATGATGGTCTATGAAGCCTATGTTCGCAATCATGTCAAAGAAGAGTCAGTAGAACCGTTGCAATAATCTTATAATTGTCCTGTACTCTAAAAGTGACTGCGACGTCTGGCACCGGCTGCCTAATCTTACAAATGTAGTTAATGCAAGCGGAATCAGCGTGCCTTTATTGTATTAATTAAGTATTAATTAAAATACTAATGTTTTACCTTTGTTATACTATAACAAAGTGTGTGTGTGTGTGTGTGTGTGTGTGTGTGTGTGTGTGTGTGTGTGTGTGTGTGTGTGTGCGTGTGTGTGTGTGTGTGTGCGTGTGTGTGTGTGTGTGTGTGTGTGTGTGTGTGTGTGTGTGTGTGTGTGTGTGTGTGTGTGTGTGTGTGTGTGTGTGTGTGTGTGTGTGTGTGTGTGTGTGTGTGTGTGTGTGTGTGTGTGTGTGTGTGTGTGTGTGTGTGTGTGTGTGTGTGTGTGTGTGTGTGTGTGTGTGTGTGTGTGTGTGTGTGTGTGTGTGTGTGTGTGTGTGTGTGTGTGTGTGTGTGTGTGTGTGTGTGTGTGTGTGTGTGTGTGTGTGTGTGTGTGTGTGTGTGTGTGTGTGTGTGTGTGTGTGTGTGTATGTATGTATGTAATGATTTTTTTTATCGCCTGTTTCTCAGAGATGGCTGAACCGAATGGTTCGCTATTACTTTTGTTTGAAAGGTGTTATTGTCTAGTAGATCACTATTGAGTTGTTTCGTGATACGACGTTTCGACACGGGTTTCTTTAGAACTACATGACCGATTTCAACGATCTTAGTATCAAATGAAAGCCCTTATTAAAGCTAAATTATTCAGGAATTTTTAATTGAAAACAAACAAGTAGTTTAAAAGTTATGCTTAAAAAACCTGTTTTGACAAGGTAATAATTATCGCCTGTTTCTTAGAGATGGCCAAACCGATTTATGCGCTATTAGTCTGATTTGAAAGATAATATATCCTAATAGATCACTATTGAATGGTTTTTTAATTGGACGTTTAATTTGAAAGTTATGAGCAACCGTATACACCACACCAAAATTAACAATAATTTATAATGATTTTAACCAAGATAATTTACCTAATTTCAATTATTTTAATATCAAACGAGAGGTTTTGACACTACGAATATATATGCAAAATTGCATAAAAATTGGTTTCACCGGTTAAAAGATATTAACCCTCGAACACTTGCGCCAACTTTTGTAACACAGTTACTCGCGCGCACAATAGCTCCAAACCAAAGAAAACGTGTGCACTAGAGTTTTGACTGGGAAAACTTGGTTTTAGGTTTATCGAACCTTTGGAAGAGTTTCTTGAAATTGAAAGCTCTATCGTCTGGTGGAATTTAAATTTTGATTAATCCCCCTAAAAGTGAAATAAAAAAAATATTTTTCTTCAGTGTCAATATAACACATTGATGTGTTCTGCAAAGTTATAGAGCATATTATTACAAGAAATTTTGCTAAAGACAGTAACCTTCTATCTCTGCAGTGAAGATAGAAATATCTTATTTATTGTATATGAATTTGTAAAATCAATTTTTCTATTTTTGCTCTTTTTGTAATTGTTGTATGACTTTTTCATGTACTACATAATTGTACAAATAGTAAAAATACACAACTTTGCTGAAAATAGTATACCTCTATGTTTGCTTGTTTAGGATCTGTGGAACTTTGATTATAAAAAATACCCTAATTTTGACTCCGCATTACTCGACTACCAGCAGACGGATACATTTTAAACATTTTACATTTGCTGATAGTTTTGCTGCATAAATTTTCCCAAAAATTTAAATTATTAATGCATTGAATAATTATGATATTTTGGTCACAGTAAGTTTGTTGAAGAATATACGTTAGTTAAACTACGATTTGTAACTTTATAACAATATGGCGTTGAAAAATCTACACGTGTTGTATAAAATACAACAACGTGAGTTAATAAAAATTGATGAAAATTATTCAAGAAAACTCTATTGATGTGATTCAAATAGAATGGCATTACAGGAAACTATGCATAGTTCAAAAACCTATAAACTAGATCTTTACTAGACAATGTATATGCTAAAGGATAAGATTTCCACTTACAACTTACTTTTATTTGCATTTAATCAGATTAATAACAACTTACTTATCCTTACTCGGCAATTACATGAAAAAAGGATCTATCAAAATTTAAAAATGTTCCTATTTTGTTCAAATTTTGTAAATTTATTCAATTTTCAAAAATTTTATGTAAACCAAAGCACTACGCAACGATAACCAATAGATAAATTATGTTTCGAAGACGTGTCGATTTCTATCTCAAATAGCAAGTAAGATCGTATAACAAAGGTTCCTTTCAACACTAGGTGGATTAAATCGGGTTTTTTCTTTCTTTTTCATGAGATTAAGGCGTTTTGGTGCTTGATGGTACGCTGGAACCATCCTTTAACCACAAGAAGGAACAATAAGAACTATAGAAATTTCAAGATAAGTATTCTGCTTTCATTTGTGTATTATTACCAGAGAGAAAAATTAAACTATTACTATACAATATTCTATATTGTATTGTAGAGTAAGGAGGGGTAAAAGTGCGATGCGGGTAAAAATGCGATTCAATGATTTATCGGTGCAGATTCCGAGTAAATTGACTACATTGGCATGGATGGGTGACTATTTTGACAGCTCGAATCTAACGTAAACTTTGGTTGCTTACGAAGCATAGTTGCTGAGTTATGTGCAAATGTAATTTTAGGGCGCTTTTGATGTAATTTTTCGTTATACGGGAAATACGATATCAACAGGAACTTATTGAAAATTTGTAGCAGCGTTTTACATATGGTCGGTGTTAAATCAGACCGGAGCAAGTCGCAAAATTTAAAAAAATAAGTTAATGACAGCAAACGATTAAGAATTTCGTAAGCTACATTTTACTCTAATCAGGTCATACAAATGTTGCAAACAGCCAGAGATATGAAATGATTCGAACGATCGAATGAAGCTTTAAACTACACAGCAGCAGGAAACTTTGACTTCGTTTTTCTCGAAATCAGATTTTTGTCACTTGGTGCGGTCTGACTTAACACCGACCATATGTGAGTGATGTCTGTTTTGTAACAGGGTGTCGATTATCCAGCGAAAATAAAATTCCCTGACTTTTCCAGGTTTTTCCAGGTGTATTTCAAAAAAATCCAGACGCAAAATATCTCGTTAATTCCTCTTTTTAAAGTGTTCATTTGACTTAATTATACTCCTGAATTATTATTTTCTAATGAGTTCATTTTTCCTTTTCAATTCAAATTCATCTATTTATGCGAAATTTCTATGTGCCAAATTGAAACTAATTCCAACATAAACAACGCACATCGAAATTAAAAAATTGAGCTAAATAAAAATTACAAGATGTCTTTTCGGCAAAAATGAAAATAGTTTACTGGCTTATCTAATTGCCAAAAGGTGGTGGGATGAGCCGTTTTGTCTGTTTGATGATATGTATTAGGAGCTTTTCCCAAAGTTAAACACAGTCTAAAGGAAACACCGCGCTAGAACTGTTGCCAGAATGTGGAAAATAAACATGTTATTCGCATAACTGTGTCGCCAAAAGTAACTAAAACTTTATAATTTCTGTGTAATTTCGTCCAATAATATCAATATCGACCCGGCAACCATGAAAGAGCATTTCATTTTTGAGTGACGCGGTGGATAACCTTCAATGAAACTCACAATATAATGAATGGGTATAAATCCGCTTCAAACATTTAACTATGCAAAAAAATAAGTATAAAAGTTATTGTTCTTTAGCTTAGAACACAATTTGAAGAAGTTTTCTGACACAAAACCCGATTTGTCTGAGCAGCTATTTCGATTTGTTATCAAAATTTGAGGAAATAATTGTTGCTCAGGAATTTAAAAAATTTTGATGCCAAATGATTCAATTGATTCAATTGTTTATGCCAATTGAGCAACGCAGCATCGTTGCATTCAACTCTTATTCAACTTACTTGCAGCCAACTTTTAATATTCAGGGAAATTTCCGTTTTGCGACTCTATCGAATCTCTGCTCGCAGTCGAGTTTCAAAGATATGACTGATTTGTCAGACTAAAAAAGAATTTTGAGGCTGAGATGGTCTTTCATTCGAATACGCATCAAGCGTAGGTTTTCACTAGTGATTAAAGACCGAGTTCTGATCCGATCAGGTTGAATACCGTAGCAAATTCTTAAAAACTGCTCTTGGTTCAGTTTGATTAGTCCTCGTTCCATTTACAGTCTGATCTCGGTCTGGAATTATCTAGAGGCCAAATTTGCTTGTTTTAAATGCTGAGTTTTTTTTCTAAATATCTATGAATATTTTTTTCTCGAAGCTTCGAAGAGTCATTAACAATCTTGCTGAATTGGCTGCAATAAAACAGAAAAAGTATTGTTCCAACAAAGTATGCGCTTTGCGTGTCAACATCCACCAGCCTGGTATGGACTTTTTATGTCACTTTCCGTACAAAATAAGCAAATTTCTATACACAACTTTTGCACACAACTAAATATCCGATTAATATCAAAGAGTTCAAAAGATATTAATAATGATCAAGTGGATTGTGAGTTTCTTCCTTTTGAAATGAAAATCGATCAAATCAAACCAACCGTTGCACACTGGTCCAATCAGCGAAATACGTGATCATGTGATATTGCGCCAAAACGTGAAGTTTTTCGCATATAGTGTCTTTAGGAACATTTCTTGGTATAACAAGCCCCTTCTTGTGAGAGAAATCTTTAAGTGATTAATTCCCTTAAAAGTGAGATAAGAAATTTATTTTCTCGTACATTCGAGATACAGGTTTGGTACTTTCGGCAAAGTTATAGTAAATATCAATGCAAACAACTTTGTCAAAGGCACTATACTTGTATCTCTTCATGGAAATTATCTATGAAGCGTTATTCGTGGACAAACCCTTTAAAACAGTTTTTATACCCTGACTTATTCTGGTCAACTTTTACGTGTTCATAGTGTTCTAGAAAGTTGTTTATCTTGCTAAAATCAACGTTTTTGTAGAACATTATCATAAGTGATTTTCTGCAGTTTCGGAAATTTTGAGCATTTTTGATAAAAAATAGTACTAATTTGAGCTTAAATATTTCCCAATGTGGCAAATGGTGGCAGACCAAACAACTCCTACTTAAAAGTACAACAAAAAACCTTTAAAATCAAATGTCAATGGACTGTATCTGTTTGTATCCTCAAAAGTTATAGTTGTTTTAAAAATCCTTCACAGTCATGTTTACCGAACAATTCAAATGTACTTCGGATGCTATAAACGCCATTTTGTTTATGTTGACAATCTCTTTCTAACAAGTTGAGTTACCAGCAATTTTTTCGCCTATTTTCGAGTCGAAAATGAATGTAGACTGAAAATTATTTGACGCAATTAATAACAGAAAAGCTTCCAAATAACTAACTTAACTCTATTTTGTTCAATACCTTCGATTGGTGTCTTTTCCAAAGATCCCACTCATAATGGGCTGGTACCAAATGGCCGAAACACAAATGGTCGAATCACGAATGGCCGAAATCCAAATGGCCGAAAAGACCGAATTTTCTCGGAATGACTTTTTAGTCTATTTAATTGGAAAACACGAATTGACAAGCAGTTAACAATTAACTTTACTCAAACAAAAAATAAAATAAGCAACACATCTTTTTGTTGTACTTTTAAGTATCAGTTGTTTGATCTGCCACCATTTGTCACCTTGGGAAATATTTAAGCTCAAAGTAGTACTATTTTTCATCAAAAATGCTCAATGTCTCCGAAACTGCAGATAATCACGTATATTAATGTTCTACAAAAACGTTGATTTTAGCAAGATAAACAACTTTCTAGAACAGTATGAACACGTAAAAGTTGACCAGAATAACTCAGGGTTTAAAAACTGTTTTGTAGGGTCTGTCCATGAATAACGCTTCATACATAGATCATTTCCATGAAGATATACAAGTATAGTGTCTTTGACAAAGACAATTAAATTCAAAATTTCGAAGCTTTGGAAAATATGTAGGCACACAGCAGATTGATTGCACGCGAGTAAAAATAACGTGCCATTCTATTTGATTTGAGCATAGGCGAAAACCTTGAATAAAAAGGTACTAGATACTAGAAGTAAATGTTATCCTTGCGATGTCATAACTTTTCCGGTATATTTTCTGCACATGCCAAAAATCCCTGACTTCGAATGAAATTCCCTGACTTTTCCAGGTTGAAACGAATTTCCCTGACATTTCCAGGTTTTCCCTGATTTTCCAGGTAATCGACATCCTGTGTAAATACGGTGAAAAGAATTTACAAAATATTTTTCGTTCTTCCGTAATTTGATCTAACCCCGTCAAACTAGAAATACTCAGAGGTGAGAGATACGCGGATGGAGCCATCTTGGGAGCCAATCGAGCAGCGAGAGTTGTCAAAAGGGAGCCAATCGAACACGCAAACTGTTTGCTTAAATGTTTGATTAACAAGTATTGAAATAGTTGTGAAATCTACTTAAGCTATTGTCACGCACCTTGAATATTATACTCGGACACAGTGTGTATAAAGTTTTGCAATCCATTTTACACTGGTTAAGTTGAAAGATATATCTCTCTATTGTGCAAAATTGATTCAAACAAAACAGAAGCGGATCATGTTGAAAACAATCAAGTCCCACTGCTACAGCATTTTGCTCCGCAGCAAGTGCTGGCAGTTTTTGTACTCTGATGCCAAATCGTTGGCTTTAGTTTCCGCGTATCTCTTACTGTGAGTATTTCTACGTCAAACGCCTAGCGGGGTAATAGTGCGATTCACGAACGGGGCAAAAGTGTGATTATTCATGGACGAGGCAAAAATGTATAACTAATTATATACAGCTTTAGGCACTATATTACAGATACTAGAAATGAAAGTCCTGCAAAAAACTGTGTGCTCTACAGATGTTGGCCGAAGGAAAACAATGTTTTCCGCTGTTGAAACAAAAAACAAACGTTTAGAAAAGTTTTGATCTAACGGAGGCTGCAATACACCAGCGCAAAATAGGAAAGGTGCAAATTGAAAATATTCCTTACCGCAAGATTACGCAGATTAAAGATATGGTTTTGTTAGCTACTGTTGTGCTAATTTCATGGCTTCGAGCTTCGCTCTTTTGCTCCGCTAGTGGAGTAAAATTGCGAATCGGCACTTGATCAGAAGAAAGAAGAATTTATTTTGCAAAACACTATTACCTCATATGATTTATAGTTGAATGTGTGACATTGAGTTACTGCATCACTATAAAATATATTATGTTGTTGTCCTCCTTTATATCTCACGAAAATTGATGACAACTTCAAACATCGCACTTATGCCCCGCCCTACTCTATGAACTCGTTTGAAGTGGTGTGCTTAGGGAGAGTGGAGCAACCAACTTTCTAAGGTTAACCTGGTCCGGTTGACAACACATCATGGATAACTAGCGGGTTCTTCTCCCCACTTGCCGCGGCCATTCTGCATTAAGAGGGCTTATGTAATGATTTTTCATTGGATCTAGCCCTCGGAAGGCGATTCTCAATATCCCTGGTACGTGTAAGTGATGTCACTTACCGACCAATCCCCTTTTGGCCCTTTATACAGTCTAGTGAATATGACTAATCGTTGAATACGTACAATTCTTTGTGTCATGATAGGCCCATTATTACGAACGGACTTTCTGCTAAAGCAAGTGGTAGTGCTCATAAACTTCTACAAATTTTTATATGCTGTAAAACGTTGCGGTTATAATGTCAACGCCATTTGGGTGGATCTGATACAAATATATTAATTATATTTTATTGCATGTACATACATGATACCAACAACTTACTTGATTGCGCTTTTAGAATAGATAGAACAAATTTTAATAGCAATTTTCTCTACGATTAAGTTTTACCACCGTAAAAGGCCATTTTAATTTAGCTTTTTTTTTCTTAATTTGTCAGTAACTCTTCACACGCACCCATTACTTAAAAGCTCACACAGAGAGCCCCCTGGCATCGGACTCTTACAGACCTCAGCTAGTAGGAAAAAACTGGACAGCGAAGAGACAAAATATAAATTTATAGCTGAGGTATTAACAAAAAGAGTATAGATACTAATTTTAATACCGCCATCCGGGGTGAGATTGTGCCACGGGGGTGAGATTGTGCCAAAAACCAAAAATGTTTATTTGTGGTGACCTAAATTCAAAACGATGATGAACATAACATATTTATTCATAACTTAGAATGGAACACAGATAATATTAGTAAACTATTTAGCCTAAACAGGGTTTCAAAGTTCGCGATTAAAAATACTCGGAAATAGCGCTTGTTAAAAATGTCTTGCATAAACCAACCCAAACAAGAAATCGCATCAACTTGCTATTTCGAAGGTATATAAACTAATCATTTACAATGTATTGAAAGGTTATTATGCGTTGGATAAGTTTTGATTACGAAAATAATATTTTTCGAAACTTTGTACTTCACGCTTCACGAGGGTGAGATTGTGCCAAGCCATAATGATCGATCCAATTTGTGGATTTCACATACACAACAAAAATACGTCAGTATACACCAGTACACTCACATTCTTTACTATTGAGTACAATATTTTGACAGATTAGATTGCATCATCCATTCGAGTGACAACCGTTGCCAAGTCAACACGTACTGTGCGATCGCTCGTAAATAATTTCGATTTTGATTTCTTTTTGCTCGCGTTAATTCGGTTAAATTGTGTACTTAGTGCATAGTGCCATCCGCTTCGACAAGACACAAGTGTGTCTCGATAAAGCGAGTACTATTGTTCATTTCCGATCCTTCGTGCTGCTAGCCGTATGTGAACTCCAGCACATCAAAGCAAGCGGCATTGTTCTTTTCTACCGATACCGGTAACCATTGAACACGTGCTCCAGCAGAAGCATTGATTACATCAGTCGGTGCTGTGTATTGTTCGTGCGGCGCTTAGATTGGAAGATATCAATTCACCTACCAGCCGGTTTGGATTGCGCTCGGTGAAGTATTGTGATCTTCGTATTTATTTATTATTATTTACTTATTTATTATTATTATTATTATTATTATTATTTTTATTTTTATTATTCTCTCTCTTTGATTGATAAATTGACTCGATTCTAAACTGTCCAATTGATAACACACCTAAATTCAAATTTGCAAAGCTTTTAAGCGGTAGAGCTTATTGCTCCCGCTAAAATGGAACACCTCAACGTTGCGATGTTTGTCGACGTCGAAACGGATGAGGAGGAGATAGACGAACTAGATATCACTCCGCCTAGTTCACCTCTTTTAAACTCTCCGCCCACTCCTTCAGCCTCGTCTGATCCTCCAGCCCCACCCGGCCTGCCAGCTCCGGGCCAACAGATCACCCAACGGATCAAAGCTTATCCGGATGACTCGAAGGGGCCGTTTATTGTCTTCTTCCGGCCCAAAATGAAACCTTTGAATATTATTAAAATTGGCAAAGACCTGGCACAACAGTTTTCGGACGTAGCCGAGATAACAAAGGTTAGACCGAATAAACTGCGAGTTGCCGTGAAAAGCTTGAAGCAAGCAAACGCAATTGCTAGCTGCGAGCTTTTTACGAGAGAGTATCGCGTGTACATCCCTGCCAAGGATGTAGAGATTGACGGTGTAGTTACCGATGGGAACCTCACCGTCGAATACATTTTGGAGCATGGCGTTGGCTGTTTCAAGAACCCCATGCTGCAGAAGGTAAAGGTGCTGGACTGCAAGCAACTGCATTCAGCATTGGTCGAAGATGGGAAGAAAATATTCTACCCTTCGGAATCCTTTCGGGTAACTTTTGCCGGATCTGCATTGCCAAACTACATCCTTCTGGATAGGGTTCGTCTACCTGTACGCCTGTTCGTACCGCGGGTCATGAACTGCCAGAACTGCAAGCAGTTGGGTCATACAGCTACCTACTGTTGCAATAAGGCACGCTGTAGCAAATGTGGCGGCAATCATGTGGAGAACGCTTGCAATGAGAACACTGAGAAGTGCCCTTATTGCGAGGGAACTCCGCATGATCTCGCGGCATGTCCCACGTACAAACAGCGCGAGGAAAAAATTAAGCGCTCCCTTAGGGAACGCTCCAAGCGCTCTTATGCAGAAATACTTAAGAGAGCTTTGCCATTGACCAACGAAAATATCTATACCTTTTTGCCAACCGACGAGGGTACTTCTGACGAACCGCTCGAAGGATGTTCTTATGCCATGCAAGAAAGCTCTAGGAAGAGAAAAACGATTAACTCTCCTCGACTTACTCGCAAAGGACTTAAGATATCCCTGAGCGGAACGGAAAATACATCAAACTCAAAGAAAAGTGGTGAAAAAAATCCGAAGCAGGTACCCCCAGGATTGCAAAATTTGAAATCAAACCAGGAATACCCACCGCTTTCTGGTGCACCAAAAACCCCTGGCGCATCGAATTTACATTCAGAGATCAAATCGGGAAAGGGATTTTTGAAGTTCTCTGACATTGTGGACTGGATATTTGAAACTTTCAACATCTCGGATCCACTCAAAAGCTTTCTACTTGCCTTTCTTCCCACAGTTAAAACATTTTTGAAGCAACTAACAGCACAATGGCCCCTACTTTCAGCTATCGTATCCTTCGATGATTAATACGTCAATTAATGCTGAGAACTCTATCGCTGTGCTACAGTGGAATTGCAGAAGTATCATCCCCAAATTCGACCATTTCAAACAATTATTAATTATTTCTAACTGTGACGTATTCGCGCTGTGTGAAACTTTCCTCAATTCAAGTAATGATCTCAACTTCCACGATTTTAACGTCATCCGACGAGATCGAGGATCACATGGTGGGGGAGTACTACTAGGGATCAAGAAGTGCTATTCGTTCTTCCGCATAGACCTCCCCTCGATCTCGAATATTGAAGTCGTCGCCATTCAAGCCAGAATACAAGGCAAGGACCTTTGTATCGCTTCAATATATATTCCTCCATCGGTGCGGATTGAGCAGAAGCAACTTTCTGATATTGCAGAATTGCTTCCCGCACCTTTGTTAATTTTGGGAGATTTTAACTCCCATTGCACTCAATGGGGGTCGCTATTCGACGACAACCGATCCGCCCTGATTAATAACCTGATTGACGACTTCGATATGGCACTTCTAAACACTGGGGAAGCGACACGTATACCTAATCCTCCAGCCCGCGCAAGCGTACTGGATCTATCTCTTTGCTCGACATCACTAGCGTTAGATTGCAAGTGGAAGGTAATCAATGATCCCCACGGTAGTGATCATCTGCCAATCCTTATATCAATTACTAATGGCTACCCGCCTGTGAATCCAATCAATGTTACATATGACCTCACACGCAATATCGATTGGAAACACTACGCAACCATAATCTCGGAAAACATCGAATCGCGCGAAGAACTTCCCCCGGAGGAAGAATACGACTTTATCACTGGCTTGATCCTCGACGCCGCGTCTCAAGCTCAGACGAAACCGATACCCGGGAAAACGATCAATCGGCGGTCTTCCACCATTTGGTGGGACAAAGAGTGCTCGGAACTGTACGCGAAAAAGTCCCTGACGTATAAGGACTTTCGAAAATTCGGTTCGATAGATCTGCTTAGGAAGTACGAGGTACTGGAGAGACAGATGAAGAGCTTGATGAAAGCAAAAAAACGCGGATATTGGCGCCGGTTCGTGAACGGGTTGTCGAGAGAAACAGCGATGAGCACTCTTTGGAGCACCGCTAGACGCATGCGGAACCGTAATGTTACGAATGAAAGTGCGGAGTATTCCAACCGATGGATTCTCGACTTTGCCAAGAAGGTCTGTCCGAACTCTGTCCCGGCTCAGAGTTCTTTTCGCGACGCGTCCCCCTCGTCTGCAAATGAACCTCCGTTTACAATGGTAGAATTTTCTATAGCTCTTCTTTCTTACAACAATACTGCTCCAGGGTTAGACAGAATCAAATTCAACTTGTTGAAGAATCTGCCTGACCCTGCCAAAAGACGCTTGTTGAACCTGTTCAATAAGTTTCTCGAGCTGAATATTGTTCCGCAAGACTGGAGGCAGGTGAAAGTAATCGCCATTCAGAAACCCGGGAAGCCAGCCTCCGATCATAATTCTTATAGGCCGATTGCGATGCTCTCCTGTATCCGAAAGTTAATGGATAAAATGATCCTCCTTCGCCTAGATAAATGGGTCGAAGAGAATGGCTTACTTTCAAATACCCAATTTGGCTTCCGCAGGGGCAAAGGAACAAACGATTGCTTAGCGTTGCTGTCTACTGAGATTCAACTCGCCTACGCTCAGAAGGAGCAAATGGCATCCGTCTTTTTGGACATTAAAGGGGCCTTTGACTCTGTCTCCGTCGAAGTTTTGACCGAGAAACTTCACCTGCAGGGTCTCTCACCGGTTTTGAATAATTTTTTGCTCAATCTGTTGTCGGAAAAACGCATGAGTTTTACACATGATGATTTGACAACATCTCGAATTAGCTACATGGGTCTTCCCCAGGGCTCATGTCTAAGTCCACTTCTGTATAACTTTTATGTTAACGACATTGATAGTTGTCTCGAAGAGTCATGCACGTTAAAGCAACTTGCAGATGATAGCGTTGTTTCCATTACAGGATCAACGGCTAACGATTTGCAAGGACCTTTACAAGATACTTTGGACAATTTGTCCAGTTGGGCGTTAAAGCTGGGTATCGAATTCTCCCCGGAAAAATCAGAGTTGGTCGTTTTTTCTAGGAAGCATGATCCAGCACAACTTCAGCTCCTACTTATGGGTAAAACGATCGCTCAGGTACTGGTTTACAAATATCTCGGTATCTGGTTCGATTCCAAATGCACTTGGGCATGCCACTTTAGGTATCTGATTCAAAAATGCCAACAGCGGATAAATTTTCTTCGTACAATTACCGGAACTTGGTGGGGAGCTCACCCAGGAGACCTTACAAGGCTATACCAAACAACGATATTGTCTGTTCTTCAATATGGGTGTTTTTGCTTCCGGTCCGCCGCTAACACGCATATTATCAAATTAGAAAGAATACAGTATCGTTGTCTGCGTATTGCCTTAGGCTGCATGCAATCGACCCATACGATGAGTCTCGAAGTGTTGGCGGGGATTCTACCATTGAAGAATCGCTTTTGGGAATTGTCCTATCGTTTACTCATTCGATGTGAGATTATGAACCCATTAGTAATTGATAATTTTGAAAGGCTGGTCGCAGTTCAATTTCAGTCTAGATTTATGATTTTATATTTTGACTACATGGCTCAAGATATCAACCCTTCTCAGTATGTCCCCATGGGTGTCGCATCACTAGATACGTCTAAGTCTGCTATATTCTTCGACACCACCATGAAAGAAGAAACTTTCGGTATCCCGGATCAACTGCGATCGCAAGAGATCCCCAAAATTTTTTCCAATAAATTTAAAAGTGTTAGTTGCGATAAGATGTTCTACACTGACGGATCCTACCTCGACGAGTCCACTGGCTTCGGTGTCTTCAATGAAAATTTTACTGCCTCTTACAAACTCGATGCTCCTGCTTCCGTGTATGTCGCAGAACTTGCTGCAATTCAATACTCCCTTGGGATCATCGAAACTATGCCCATAGACCACTACTTCATCTTCACAGATAGCCTCAGTGCCATTGAGGCTCTGCGATCGATGAAGATGGTAAAGCACTCCCCGTATTTCCTGGGGAAAATACGGGAGCTATTGAGTGCTTTAACTGATAAAAATTTTAAGGTTACCTTAGCCTGGGTCCCTTCTCATTGCTCCATACCGGGTAATGAGAAGGCTGATTCTTTAGCTAAGGTGGGTGCGATTGATGGCATTATTTACGATAGACCAATTGCTTATAACGAATTTTATAGTACGTTGCGTCAGAGGTCGCTCACTAGTTGGCAAACATCATGGAATATAGATGAGTTGGGACGATGGCTACATTCCATCATTCCTAAGGTATCGACGAAAGCATGGTTCAAGGGATTGAATGTGAGTAGAGATTTCATTCGCGTGATGTCTAGACTTATGTCCAATCACTACACGTTAAACACGCATCTCTTTCGTATTGGGCTTGCAGATAGTAACCACTGTGTTTGTGGCGATGGCTTCCATGACATCGAGCATGTTGTCTGGTCGTGCTCCGAATTCTGTGATGCTAGGTCTAAGCTAACTGATTCCCTTCGGGCCCGAGGAAGACAACCTAACGTCCCTGTACGAGATATTCTGGGTAGCCGAGATCTCCAGTATATGAGCCTCATATACGAGTTCCTGAAAAATGCAGACATAACTATTTAAAAAGCTCTGTTTAATTCTCAGATCACTCGTCCCACACTCCACTGTAAAAATATCACGTACTGGTGAGAGCAGACATGGTCCGAAGACAGTAAGACGCTATCCAGCACCAAAGAACACCAATATGACTGCTATAGGATACCACACACTGCCAATGTATCTGCACTATCGTCACTGATACAAATACAATGAAACCCTTAATCCACCTTTCCTAGCCCCCCTCTATATTAAGAAAACTGTAAATACCTACTAACCCCAGTAAATCGGGTGTATCGATCATACCTCCTAACATAGATGTAAGCAGTGCTCCTCGTGTACTATTTTTATAAAAGCCTTTCGGCTCCGCTAAGCTACCGCAAACGAGCCAAATAAAATAAATGATATTAAAAAAAAAAATTGCATCATCCATTTTGGAGCAAACAGCATCATAGGCCTATTTAGCAGAGAGATTAAAACTAATTTATTCTTTTTCTCAGGAAATTTCAGATACTTTGAATAAACACTCTAATATAAGACGAATATATTATACCGTATATAAACTGTCAGCTTTAAGGAGGGGGAGGGGGTGGGACACATGTTCTGCGGTCGCGAGTTCTTGAACGAAGTAATGGCAAAAAGCCTGGGTACTAATTCCGTTATCGAAATTTGACCTTCTGTTTTTATACGACAGACTTCGCAACCAGCTGTTAGAATACAGGACAGTGCGGGGTCAGTGCTACGATCCTATTGACTCTAACAGCCTCTCCCAGCCGAGATTCGAACATACAACGACTGGCTTATTAGACCAGCGTCTTACCTCGAGACCAACTGGGAGGCGAAGTAATGGTTACTTTTGTTAAATGATCAAATAGGTATGCCCCCTTAGGATACACCCCTTCATATATTTCCCCCTTGTTCACCCTAGAAACGCTACTGGCTATATAAAGGCTGTCCATTGACTACGAACTCATTTTTAGTTATTTCAGACCTCTCTGTGTTATTTTTGTTCAGCCTTTTTGTATTATGCGTTGTTTTTGCCCGATCCCCTGCCCCTAATAGTTCACTTAGTTCATGGACGGCCCCATATGGATTACTTTATACTGATATTTATGTGTATTGTTAATAAACATGCTAATGTTCACTGTTTAGGTTTTTAGCCTAACTTTATGTTTTTGGCACAATGTCACCCCCTAGAAGGGGTGAGATTATGCCAAAGTTCATGCACTTCCAGTAAAATCAGGTTTCATTATAACTAAACCATCTCTACGGTAGTTGTTAATTGAACAATTTAGTATATATTGACAGGTTTGAAATTAACTTAGTTCCTAAATTGTGTGTATACTGGATCCCCGTTCGTTTGACCATTTTTAATCTGAACACTTCTCAACATGACATCATTTGTTTATGCAGACAATGCACATAAACACGATTTGTTTGTACTGACCTAGCGTGTTTAATCGGTTTCACATGTCGTTTTCCTAACGATTAAGATAGAAATCCGATCAGAAAATGCAATATTCGCACTTGCAACTGCCAACTAAAACAAACCACCAAAACAATAACAAAAAGCAGGGCGGCCAGTTCACACAGGTTTCAGTATATTTCGGGTTACCAGTTGTTCAAATTAAAAAGTAACCCCGTTAGTTTGCATGAGGAATCGTTCAAACGAACGGGGGTCCACTGTACTGAGCTACAGAACAAAAATATATGCTTTTTTGGCACAATTTCGCCCCGGATGACGGTACTCAATGAGCACTCTTCGAGGGGATGATCAGAAGTACCCTCGTCTATTGGCCAAAAGGAATAGATATTTTCGTTGGTCAATGGCTCGACTTTCTTGAGCATTTTTCCAAAAAAGCGCTTGGAACGTTCCCTAAGGGAGCATTTATTTTTTTCCTCGCGCTGTTTGTACGTGGGACATGCCACAAGATCATGCGGGGATCCCTCGCAGTAAGGGTACTTCTCAATGTTCTCATTGTAAGCGCTCTTCACATGATTGCCACCACATTTGCTACAGCGTGTCTTACAACAGTAAGACAGAACAGTAACAGATGGCTGTATGACCCAACTGCTTGCAGTTCTAGCAGTTCATGACCCGTGGTTTGAACAGGCGTACTACAGGCAGACGAACCTTATCCAGCGGAAAGGATGCAGTTTGGCAATTGAGATCCGTCGAAAGTTACCCGAAAGGATTCCGAAGGGTAGCATATTTTCTTCGATCGATGCTGAATGCAACCCGATCAGATGTTACTAACAAATATATTACACAATTGTAACTCTAGACAGATATTTCTATCAAAGTGTGTTATGAATGTTATAGCATACCTTGCGACACAGCAAATATTTTACAAAGAATCTAACTCGTCCTGCTACTTATAACAAGGTTTGTTACATTTTGGTTATAAAGCAGGGCAGAATGCTGGATTTGTAACTTATGTTGAAATAAACTTGATCAAATTATATCATAACTTGATGTAATTGTGATATGGCTAGAGCAGATTTTGTTAGAATTTTTGTTATTTTAACTACTAATGAGACCAAGCTTATAACAAAACCCAAAAACTTGTTATTTAGAACGCATCCTGTTATAAATTTGTTATATTCATTTGATCGGGAATTGCTTACAGTTCAGCACCTTAACCTTTTGCAGCATGGGTTTCTTGAAACAGCCAACGCCAACTTGTATTCGGCGATGAGGTTCCCATCGGTAACTACACCGTCCTTGGCAGCGATGCTCTCTCGTTAAAAGCTCGCAGCTAGTAATTGCGTTTGCTTGCTTCAATCTTTTCACGGCAACTCGCAGTTTATTCGGTCTCACCTTCGTAATCTCGGTTACGTCCGAAAACTGTTGTGCTAGGTCTTTACCTATTTGTATAATATTCAAAGGTTTCATTTTGGGCCGGAAGAAGACAATAAACGGCCCCTTCGAGTCATCCGGATAAACCTTAATCCGTTGAGTAATCTGTTGGTCCGGGGCTGGCGAGTCGGACGGGGCTGGGGGACCAGACGAAACTGAAGGACTAGGCGGAAAGTTCAAAAGAGATGAACTAGGCGGTGTGATATCTAGCTCATTTATTTCCTCCTCATCCATTTCGACATCGACGAACATCGCAACGTTCAGGTTTTCCATTTCAGCGGAAGCAATAAGCTCTGCTGCTTACTTACTTACTTTTTTACTTTACTTTTTCGGCGACAATCCGCTTATCGAATCAATGCCGAATTCAGGAGCCGTCTCCACATTACTCGGTCTTGGGCAAACCACCAAAACAATAACAAAAAGCAGGGCGGCCAGTTCACACAGGTTTCAGTATATTTCGGGTTACCAGTTGTTCAAATTAAAAAGTAACCCCGTTAGTTTGCATGAGGAATCGTTCAAACGAACGGGGGTCCACTGTACTGAGCTACAGAACAAAAATATATGCTTTTTTGGCACAATTTCGCCCCGGATGACGGTACTCAATGAGCACTCTTCGAGGGGATGATCAGAAGTACCCTCGTCTATTGGCCAAAAGGAATAGATATTTTCGTTGGTCAATGGCTCGACTTTCTTGAGCATTTTTCCAAAAAAGCGCTTGGAACGTTCCCTAAGGGAGCATTTATTTTTTTCCTCGCGCTGTTTGTACGTGGGACATGCCACAAGATCATGCGGGGATCCCTCGCAGTAAGGGTACTTCTCAATGTTCTCATTGTAAGCGCTCTTCACATGATTGCCACCACATTTGCTACAGCGTGTCTTACAACAGTAAGACAGAACAGTAACAGATGGCTGTATGACCCAACTGCTTGCAGTTCTAGCAGTTCATGACCCGTGGTTTGAACAGGCGTACTACAGGCAGACGAACCTTATCCAGCGGAAAGGATGCAGTTTGGCAATTGAGATCCGTCGAAAGTTACCCGAAAGGATTCCGAAGGGTAGCATATTTTCTTCGATCGATGCTGAATGCAACCCGATCAGATGTTACTAACAAATATATTACACAATTGTAACTCTAGACAGATATTTCTATCAAAGTGTGTTATGAATGTTATAGCATACCTTGCGACACAGCAAATATTTTACAAAGAATCTAACTCGTCCTGCTACTTATAACAAGGTTTGTTACATTTTGGTTATAAAGCAGGGCAGAATGCTGGATTTGTAACTTATGTTGAAATAAACTTGATCAAATTATATCATAACTTGATGTAATTGTGATATGGCTAGAGCAGATTTTGTTAGAATTTTTGTTATTTTAACTACTAATGAGACCAAGCTTATAACAAAACCCAAAAACTTGTTATTTAGAACGCATCCTGTTATAAATTTGTTATATTCATTTGATCGGGAATTGCTTACAGTTCAGCACCTTAACCTTTTGCAGCATGGGTTTCTTGAAACAGCCAACGCCAACTTGTATTCGGCGATGAGGTTCCCATCGGTAACTACACCGTCCTTGGCAGCGATGCTCTCTCGTTAAAAGCTCGCAGCTAGTAATTGCGTTTGCTTGCTTCAATCTTTTCACGGCAACTCGCAGTTTATTCGGTCTCACCTTCGTAATCTCGGTTACGTCCGAAAACTGTTGTGCTAGGTCTTTACCTATTTGTATAATATTCAAAGGTTTCATTTTGGGCCGGAAGAAGACAATAAACGGCCCCTTCGAGTCATCCGGATAAACCTTAATCCGTTGAGTAATCTGTTGGTCCGGGGCTGGCGAGTCGGACGGGGCTGGGGGACCAGACGAAACTGAAGGACTAGGCGGAAAGTTCAAAAGAGATGAACTAGGCGGTGTGATATCTAGCTCATTTATTTCCTCCTCATCCATTTCGACATCGACGAACATCGCAACGTTCAGGTTTTCCATTTCAGCGGAAGCAATAAGCTCTGCTGCTTACTTACTTACTTTTTTACTTTACTTTTTCGGCGACAATCCGCTTATCGAATCAATGCCGAATTCAGGAGCCGTCTCCACATTACTCGGTCTTGGGCTGCCACTCTCCAGTCGCCCCTAACACCCGCTGTTCTAGCATCCTCGTCAATAGCGCTCATCCAACGGGTACGGGGTCTGCCTCGAAGTCGTCGGCCTCTGTCGGGTTCTCTGCTAAATATTGTTTTCGCTGGTCTCTCATCCGGCATCCTTGCTACGTGGCCAGCCCACTGCAGCCTGCCGTATTTTAGTCGCTTCACAATATTCGCATCTTTGTACACTTGGTATATTTCATGATTCATGCGCCTGTGCCACACTCCTTCGTCTAATATGCCGCCAAGAATTGATCGCAGGATCTTACGCTCGAAAACGCCAAGAGCTCGTCGGTCGCTCTCTTTCAACGTCCACGCTTCGTGGCCGTAGAGTACCACCGGGAGAATTAGCGTCTTATAGAGCGCGAGTTTTGTACGGAGTTGTAGGCTACGGGACCTCAGCTGGCTACGTAATCCGTAGAAGGCCCTGTTGGCAGCCGCTATTCGCCTTTTTACTTCACGGCTCACATCTTTGTCACATATCTCTAACGTACCAAGGTAAACAAATTCGTCGACCACTTCAAAAGTATCTCCATCTATCACCACCGCCACGTGGGGGGCCACGTAGCCGCAAGGTTACCGAGTCTGCTTTGACAAGCGAGTGGTCGTGGGTTCGAATCTTAGTAGAATCAAGCCATTCGATGTCAAGTGACTTTAGCATGGGTTTATTCTCAAGCCCCTCCACATACCCTTCCTTCGTGCTGAATTCTATATATTTACCCACTGAAGCCGCCTGACAGTGCAAATATCCCTCCTATAGTTAAGTGTACTGGTCAGAGGTACGAATGAATCCTCGCCAGGGACGGCTATAATATGGGATAGTGCTGGCAGCGAAGAATAAGTGGGTAAAGTAGATCAAGCTTTGAAGGAAGGGTAAACCCTAATACACACAAGCACGCATAAATTTAATAAGCATATCGCTCACTCAATAGCGATTATAGCAAAAAGAAATGCAGTGCAGGTCTTACAGCAAACACTCGGGCGATATTACAATAGATCAACTATACTGGTTTCAGTAATGAGTCCACACATGAAAAAAAAATCACCACCGCAGTTCCAACACCCGAAGGGCTACCACGCTCTCTACCAGCCACCATATACTTTGTTTTGGTAGAATTTATGATAAGCCCTATCCTCGCAGCTTCCTCTTTAAGATGCGTGTACGCTTCTTCCCCAGCTCTACGGTTAACACCGATGATATCGATGTCGTCCGCGAACCCTAGGAGCATATGAGATTTCGTGATGATGGTACCGCTTCTCTGCACGCCGGACCTTCGAATAGCACCTTCCAATGCAATGTTGAACAGCAAGTTCGATAGTCCGTCACCTTGCTTCAAACCATCTAACGTCACAAACGAGTCCGAAGTCTCACCCGCTATCCTGACGCTTGATTTTGAACAATCAAGGGTAGCACGTATCAGCCTAATCAGTTTTGTTGAAAAACCATGTTCAAGCATAATCTGCCACAGCTCGTTTCGTTTAACTGAATCGTACGCCGCCTTGAAGTCTATAAACAGATGATGAGTCTGCAAGTTGAATTCCCGGAATTTATCGAGGATCTGTCGCAAGGTGAACATTTGGTCCGTCGTGGAGCGTCCCTCTCGAAAACCGCACTGGTATTCGTCAACAAAGGTTTTCTGTAACGGCGTCAGTCTGAGAAACAGGATGCGGGAGAGGATTTTGAATGCAGAATTGAGGAGAGTAATTCCTCGATAATTGCTGCATTCGAGTCGATGGCCCTTTTTGTAAATTGGGCATATGAGACCTTCAAACCAGTCCGTAGGTAATTCCTCCTCAGTTAGGGCTGTCTAACCGGTAGTAACGGCCAATTTTTGGATACCGAAATACCGGTTTTGGAAAGGCAAAAAACCGGTATTTCCGGTATTTTCTAATCTGCTTGTTTCTTACAACTCCTTATTCCAAATAGAGCTAATTTTGATAAAAGATTATAAAACTCCTAGAAAAACAACTTGGTGTTAATGCTGACGAGATTCTTCGACTACTAACAAGGAAGAGATTGAAATTGTGGGTCAAATAATTATATTTTATTTTTGAACAACTTGCTATTCAAAAGCCACCAAATTATTCGACGCTCTCAAATGACGAATTTAGGAAACAAGATCAGGGCCCAGAAACGTCACTTACAACAGTAAATTGTTATTCAACAATGAAGTAATGAAGCTTCAGTTTCAACAGAAGCAGCGCCGCTTCGTTTCAAAACTGGCTTCAATCAGCGTCATTGAAATGATTTTCACTTCATCATGACGACCGGTTTTAAAGTTTCATTTGTATTTCTCTTACAAATATTCAGAAAAAGATCAGCCTAGACTTTGAGTAACATTTCCTACAATTTAACACATATTATAATTAATCTACTCAACATCGACAAATCGTGCCTGACTGTCAATCGCCGTCATTTGACACAGTCAGTAGCTTCAGCTGAAGCTTGCTAGAAATGTTGTGTTCAACAAATGATACAAGTCGCTTCATGTATGAAGCGAAGGTAAGGGAAAGTTAGCTTCATTTATTTGTTTCGACGATGCCGGCCTCTGATCAGAATATGGGGATCTTGGCGCTTTTGGAGCATTCTTGCCATCGAAGGATCTGCCCGGAAAGAATTTGGAATATTTTTCAAGTCTCTCGAGTGATTTTTTTTCCATGTGTGGACTCATTACTGCGACCAATATAGTTGATCTATTGTAATATCGCCCGGGTGTTTGCTGTATGACCTCCACTGCATTTCTTCTTGCTATAATCGCTATTGAATGAGCGATATGCTTATTTTAAATTGTATGCGTGCTTGCGTGTATTGGGGGTTACCCTTCCTTCAATGCTTGATCTACTTTACCCACTTATTCCTCGCTGCACTATCCCATATTATAGCCGTCCCTGGCGAGGACTCATTCGTACCTCTGACCCAGTACACTTAACTATAGGAGGGACATTTGCACTGTCAAGAGGCTTCAGAGGGTTAAATATAGAATTCAGCACGAAGGAAGGGTAAATGGAGGGGCCTGAGAATAAACCCATGCTATAGTCACTTGACATCGAATGGCTTGAATCTACTAAGATTCGAACCCACGACCACTCGCTTGTCAAAGCAGACTCGGTAACCTTGCAGCTACGGAGCCCCCCTCTTTCGAGTGATACATTGATTAAACAAGGAGATGAAATCTGCATCCCACTATCTTCGAATAGTGGGATTGATAACAGAGAAGAGAAAATATTTGTGAACGATGATGAAGAGGATGACGTTATGCAGGAGTTTGAGGATGGAGGAGGTTTGGGGATGGAGAAAAAATTGTTGAGAGGCTGTACGAGACCGGGGCATTACTTATGCTGGAAGCTACAATACAAGATATTTTGTAAATAATTAAAGGCTGGTTTCCCTACTATAAATTTGAAGAAATGAAAGCAAAATTCCTGATGCTCTTAGAGCCATTCGCCAGACATCGATGAAACCGGAAGTTTTTGCAATTGTTAGAAGTGTTGGCAATAAAATTCGTTCTAGTAAGGGAATTAAATCGCCAAGAGTATAATATCTGCTTAAATTCTACTTTGTTAAGCAACAATACTGAAACTAAAGTTTCAAAATAAAAAGATTTACTGAAAAACATCGACATTTCCATTGATTTCCAATAATTTGCCAATACCGGTATTACCGGTATTTTCTACGCCAATACCGAAATACCGGTTTTCACCAAAAGCGCCCAATACCGACAGCCCTATCCTCAGTCCATACCTTTAGTATAACCTGATGGATTGCACAATACAGCCGTTCGCTCCCGACTTTCAAAAGTTCGGCGGGGATGCCGTCCTTTCCAGCTGCTTTGCCGTTTTTCAGCTCTCTCACTGCTTTCCTAACGTCTTCCAAAGTTGGTGGATCCACAGCTTGTCCATCATTTGTTATTTGTTATTTATTTTGAGTACATTCATCGGACAAACAGTCTACATGAATACTTATAAACTAGGACATCATATAATAATTTGTTACACGGTCACAAAAAACGCTAGCACTAACATTGACGTCAAACAAATGGTAACACTGGTTAAATAAAGAACACATCGCTCGAATGGGCTCATTTTGTGCATAATCCGTTCTATACTGCTGCTGCGTGAAGTCCCGGCGTCGAATGGGTCGTGGTACTGCATTTATGTTTATTCTGAAGAGAATCCACGGCGCGTCGATTTCCCCCAACAACAGTTTGCCGACAAAGACCGTCCTCTGAACGTTTCTTCTCTTTTGGAGGGTATCCATTCCCAGAAGTCTGCATCTTGCTTCGTACGGCGGTAGCTCATTTGGATTTCGCCAAGGAAGAAGTCTCAAAGCGTATCTAATAAATCTCGATTGAACTTTTTCAATTCTGTGGGTCCAAACGCTACGGAAGGGACTCCGAACGATAGCTGCTGTTTCCAACACCGATCGAACTAAGCTGAAGTACAAGGCGCGCAGGCAGTATGGGTCGCGGAATTCAGCTGAGATACGGAAGATGAATCCGAGGTTCCGTCGAGATTTTGCCACGATATGACTATAATGCTCCCAGAAGCTTAGTTCTGAGTCGATCAAAACCCCGAGGTCACGTACAACGTTTGATCTTTGTATTTCTTCGTTTCCTATTCTATAACTACCTAGAATAGGATTCTTTTTCCTCGTCAACGTGATTACAGAACATTTCGTCACACTGATAGTCATAAAATTGCGTTGGCACCAGTCGTGAAACTTGTCAACCCTTTTTTGCAACAATTGACAGTCTGCGAGAGCACCGATTGTCCAGAAAATTTTAAGATCGTCAGCATATAAAAGTTTGCAATCTCTCGGTAACACTTGGCAGACGTCATTAATGAATACAATAAACAACAATGGTCCTAAATTGCTGCCTTGTGGGACTCCTGAGTGATTATGAAATTCATCTGATTCCGTTGATCCCAATTTGACGTACAGTCGGCGATTAGTCAGATACGACTCGAACCAGCGAACTAGATTTGATGACACACCCAGACGATTGAGTTTGGCAAGCAGAATATGGTGGTTGACTCTATCAAAGGCTGCTTTAAGGTCGGTGTATATCGCGTAGACTTGAAGTCCTTGATCCATGGAGGTGAGGCACAGTGATGAGAACTGAACTAGGTTGGTAACGGTAGATCTACCAGGAAAAAATCCGTGTTGCTCCGGGAAAATGTAAGACTTCGCAGCTTTAAAAAGTTCTTTGTTTACCAATATTTCAAAAAGTTTAGATGCGGCACATAAAGAGGTTACTCCACGGTAGTTAGAGATATTGCATTTATCACCCGTTTTCAGCACCAGGAACATCACTGATTTCTTCCAGCATTCTGGGAAAACTGCTTGTGTAAGGGATAGATTAAAAATTGTTCTTAAAGGCGCGCAGAGAACATCGGCGCACTTTACTAAAATAATTGCAGGAATTCCGTCAGGTCCGGGCGAGGTTGAAGGTTTCATTTTTCTAAAACCAGCAATAATATCGGCATCATCAAATACACAGCTTCTCATTGGCATCGTTCCAGTGGAGACATCTCTTAGCGCGTCTTCAATTTGTTGGCTAGGCATTACATCGTCAAATACACTGCTGAAGCGCTTGGCAAACAGGTTGCAGATTTCTTGGGTAGAACTCGAAGAGTCAGTGTCCAAAAACATGGTTGACGGCAGACCACGTTCTTTCCGTTTCTCATTGACAAACGACCAAAAACGTTTGGGATGGTTTTTTAACGCATTTTCTGTACGCAGTATATACCGACCGTAGAGCGTTAAAAGATAAGATTTATAGCTGGTGCTTGCGATTTTGAACCTTTGTTTGGTGAACGAGTTGCGATTATTGGAATATTGCCTTAGGGCTCTGGCACGGTTTTGCTTCAAATATCGAAGACGACTATTAGACCAAGGAGGTGACACTCGTGGTCGACGGTTCGGAACAAATCTCGAGAAGAGTTGTGTGAGGGTATCATTAAAAAATCGCAAAGCATCATCAACATTTACCGCACAGTGCACTGGTGACCAGTCAACACATGAAAGAGTCATTTTCAAGCTATCAATGTCAGGACGTGCGAAGTCCAATGTTTGGTTGTCAAGCGGTTCGATAAAGCGAGTGCGAGTCGAGCAGTGTAGACGCGCTAAAAGCGGTGGATGCAAAGGATCAACCGCTTACACAATGTTACCGCATCTTCGTCTACAAAGCACAAATCAAGTATTCGATTCATGCAATTCCTGTTAAGGTTAAGCTGTTTCATGTTGAGCACTGACATATTGTCGATAAGAGTATGACTAACAGATGTTGAATCTGTGGGCTCTAGATCGGCAAAACCGGAAGAAGTAGCACGCCAGCGGAGGTCCGGAAGATTAAAGTCACCGAAAATCAGATGTATGTCATGTACATTAAGTGATAAAGATGCAGAAGAGATAGAACTACTAAGCTTCTCGACGACGGAGTGGTTTCTCGACATATCAGGAGGAATATAAGCTACACCTAAGCATACGACCCGCTCGATGCAGTGAATGTTAACCCACAGATGCTCAAGTGCACTGTCGATCTGAACCGGGCACGGTGACGAATGGAATGAGTTCTTGATCGCAATGAGAACACCGCCTCCTCGTGTTCTACCAGTCGCTTCCGGGTTGCGGTCTTTCCTGTATACGTTGTAGCTGTGACCGAATAGTTGCATCGAAGTAATTTCGTCGTTAAGCCAGGTTTCTGTTAAGATGATGACGTCATACTCGTTGTCTATTATCGCGACAGAGAAATCGACGATCTTCGTTCTTAATCCTCTCACATTTTGGTAGTAAATACTGAGGGATTCTGCGCATGTCGAAGGAGCTTCGATGTTCCCACTCGAGTCTGGTGAAGTAGAACCAGTTGTGATATTTCGCGGGTTGTAGCTATCTGTTTGTGCCGCTGGAAGTTGAACAGAGTCATGTTGACGTTGGAGAGTAGAGCGTGTAACAAACTGAGTGCGGTGTAAAAGGTCACACAGAGACAAACTGTTACTACAATTATACTTGCCAAGCATGATGGAAGACCTCCATTCCACCAACAACCACAGGACCGAGACGACTATGATGAGCGCTGGCTGCAAAAGGCGCGACTGGGTTGAGGTTCATGGAGGCTTCCAAAATGCTTTCTACGGTGCGTCTCGATTTGATGTCGTCTGAGTTAAAAGTTGCATTTATTTCCTGTACCACTGCTAGTTGCTATACACTATAATCAATAGTGGCTTTCTTCTTGTTTTTCAGACTTTGATACACGGGACATTTTTCACTCCATACATACTGGTCCGCGCAAGCAGAATGACCAGTTTCATGCTTATGGCAATTTGCGCATTTGAGAGACGTTGAAACGCACTGTTTTACCGAGTGGCCACCAGCACACCGTGGACAAGTTTCAGTGCTTTCTTTGCATTCCGAGGCCTTATGGTTAAAACCGCAACATTTGAAATACCTCAGAACATCAAGACCATCGAGAGCTCGACAGCTCTCCCAGTTGCACAATAGTTTCCCCTTTTCCATTATTTTATGGTATGTCACTGCGTCCACTTCAAAAATTGCATTATACTTGCAATCCGTTTCTTTAGTTGCAGCATAGCACTTACGCAATTTAAAATGGCTCAAATCATATAAAAAGTGGTTGTCTTGCAATAATGTTTCTCTCAACTTTTGTTCTTCCATTTTCTCACTCATGCCCAGCAATTTCACTGTAGGTTTTGGTGGTTCAGATTTTTGCACATCATATAAGTCGCCCATGCTCTTAACTACTCTGCCTTTCAGCTCATTCACGGATCGTTCGTTAAGTAGCTCAATAACTACAGCCCCGTCTTGTCGCGTTTTCACATCTCGAATATCCAGAGATTTGCGATCCACTTTTTCCTTCAAAATTTTATTTATATTCGACACATCGTCTTGGTTTCTAGCTTTTATCACGAGCTTAGGATTTGGTTTGTTATTTCTAACTGCCTTTGTTGACCCACACTGATCTTGTCTTTTATTCAACTTCACAACTTCCGCGAATGACCCAACCACACTTGACTTAGGCGTTTCCTCCACAGCCTCAAGATTTTTGCTGTTGCTTCCAACTGTGGCAGCTTCCGAGTGTTCAACTAATTTGCGTTTCTTCGCGGACCGTAAAACTCGACCAGGTGTCACATTCTCACTAAAATCACTCTTCAATTTTGCAGAAACAATTTTGGTACATTCTTCGCCTACAATTTTTCTAACTTTTGTTTCGAAATTCTCCACAAAATCGAGCACGCACTGTAGTTTATTCATAATTTTTTCAGTTTCAGATTCAGTTTTTTCAAATATTGCTCTATCGTCATAGCCGTGCAGTGCAAAGCAGACCACGCAAACGTACACAGCATTTTTGTTTTTCTGTAACACTTCAATTTCTTCCTTAGGAATATCCAGACAACTTGTGTGCACTTGCTGTCTGCATTTACCAAAACACTCAAGGCATTCATTCGAGTTCGTCACGGTTTTGCAGCAAATATGACAAATAGGCGCAGCTGGAGTGTGTGATACAGCGCAAGGCATTTCGGTATCCACTGTGGCACTGTGACCACTAGTCATTATTTGACCACTTTCTTCTTCAGCCGCATCATTAGTGTTATCAGCAGCAGCACCGCACATCCCGGCGCTCGGCATTCTGCCGTACGCTGGATAACAAAGCGCCGCTGGATAACAAAGAGGGTTTTGTTTTCGTTTGCTGACTTTGTGCGTCCCGCAGTATATGGTATCGATTTTAGAATTATTTTATTGAAACACGCGACGATATCACAACGGATTGCAGTAATTTTTACGTGCAATTATAGAGTGTTAATTCGTACGTCGACTCATACAATTTTTAACTTCACTGGCCGTAATGTACCACAGAAAAGAGATGATTTCGAAAGCACAAGCAAAAGAATGTGTTGCATGTACTCACAACAACATAACATCATCCTCAATCGTTATCCTGTTTCTGTTGACCGTTCCATCTTGTTCACCATTCAACAATGCATCGAAATATTGTTTCCAACGTCTAGCCACCTCCGATCTTTCGGTAATCAGGTTCTCCTCCTTGTCGTTGCACATAACAGGAGTTGGCACGGTCCGGTTCCTGATTCCGTTGATCGTATTAAAGAAGCTTCTTGTATCGTACCTCTTGAAGCAATTCTCCGCCTCCGCAAGAACGCGATCCCAGTGCTGACGTTTCTTACGACGGTGAAGTCTCTTTTCAGCAGCTCTAGCATCTCGGTATCTCTTCCTGCTCTGGCGTGTCACAGTTGCAGCCAAAATGTGACTTCTGGCTCGATTCTTCTCATCAGTCACTCGCGGGCACTCTGCGTCAAACCACTCACTGTGGCTGCAGCAGTAGTACCCAACACTTCCCGCGCTGTAGTACTGATCGCGTCGTGGATGTGACTCCATTGTTCGTACAGATTCTCTCCGAGATGTTCCCCGATCCGCTCATCAGTCTTCTGAGAGTACTCTGCAGCAACTCCCTCCGCTGATAACCGCCGAATGTTCAATCGTATCTTCCTCGTTGGTTTCGATTTGAATACGTTGGACAACCGGGCGCGGATCTTGCTTACTACGAGATAGTGGTCCGAGCAGAGCTGCCACAAATACAGATATTTGTGCATGCATAAATTTGGGACCCATCAATTATTTCAGTTGCTGTGATTTCTCGCTCTACTAATGCTCCTGAATTTTAAAGTACTCCTTACACTATTCATGTTATTTAAAAGATTAGATCGAGAAAATAAAACACTCATGAGAAAACAGTAGGGTCCCAAATTTATGCATGCACAAATATCTGTATTTATGGCAGCTCTGGGTCCGAGTCAACGTTTGGTCCCCGGAAGGATCGCACGTCTGCGACATCAGAAAAGAGCCGGCCATCAACCAGAACGTGGTCGATCTGAGACCAGGCCTTCTTGAGATATTCATGACCAACAAACAAGCGGTTTCAAACGTGAATAATTTTAGAGATTTGTTTTCTTAAAACACGTCGGTAGCACAGCATATGCGTTCCCAGTTCTAAACTAATAAGTGACACGGATTTCGATTATTCAAAAAAACAAGGTAACTAAGCGAGTGACACGCAAGTTCAAAGCAAAATTCAAATAAAGGTCAAGTTATACGTTTGTAGCTCTCTAAGGTGAACCTGTGGCACTCCACTATTATCAAACTGGTTCATCTTTACCAGGATGCTTACTTTATGTGCTTGGGTCAAACAATGTTGACGTATGGTTCGGTTTGAACTAAATTTTAAATACTGTACAAAATTTTTGTTATAAATTTTTGATAATATGGACAAATAAACGCTGGTTTCTTCTCTTTTGTTTAGTTATTAAAGGTTTGATGTTATTATTTTTTTCTTGCTTTCTAGGTTTTTATATCAAAACAAAAACGAAATTTAGGGGAAGGGGAGCCCTTCAATCCTTTAACTTTCAAATTTTATGATAATTGATCTTGTAGTTTGAAAAATACATTAAGAAATGCGAAGAAGTGCAGTAATTGGAATTTGAAAATCTAAATAACGGAATTGTATCATAACTTATAAAATTTTAAAAATAAAAATGATTTTTGCGCAGTAGTAATCCGAGGTCACACCACAATGAAAATTGAAATGATTCAATTGTTTTTATTGATTTCAACGTTAATTCGAGGTAAAAGTAATATTATTTCGATTTACGTTATATCGAAGTTGCTTTGAATCGGAATTGGCTTATATAGAGGTATAAGGTACCTCTAGCCTCAAATGCTCAGTGAGAAAATTGCTGCTGAAAAATGAAATATATATCTATGTTTTTAAAATATGAATACTAACCTTTGACTGTCCGTATAAAATAACTTATGCTCAGTTAATACAAAAAAATGCGGATTCCACACTTTGTCTACAGGATCTTCGAGGAAGAGAATTCCATTCTTCACAGTGTTTCTTATGTCTAATTCAGTTTCATCCGTTCTAATCAAAGCGCCATCATTAGGTATTATTCCGTCTTCTAACTTTCCTCCATTCTCTGGAAGCTTTTTATGTTTTAAGATAATTTTCCTTTTTAGTTGAGAAGGCGATGGTAACTGAAGCTCATTTTTTTCAATCTGCTGCGTAAGTAGCATGTCACCAAAAATATCCTGCATTGCACATGCCATCTTTCGCTGCTGGGCTAATGAGCAATTTTGTTCAATTGATAGTATTACTGGATATTCTGATGTGACAAATGCATGTTCTTTAATAGTCTGGATTACGTCCTTGAATTTTATTTTAGTAGTAAATGTATGGCCGTGAAATATTAGCGGCATATTATCTGGACCATCCCAGCAATCAAGTTCTATACAGCGGCAGCCCATTCGTAGTGCTCTAGCATATGCTTCCACAGAAGATTCGCTCGAAAATTGATCGCCAGTAAGGTACGTGTTGTGCGATGATGAAATCCAGTAATGAGCTAGAGGTCGATTCATATCTTGATATATAGTGTCGCACTTCTTATTCCAAATTTCATTTTGTCGCGAAAAAAGAAAATCAATAAACTGAAACGGTGAAAAATCAAATCAAAATATTTCATCGTCAAATAACATAACATTCTGGTACTAATTTTTTTACGATTCACTTCGATTCAGTGTGAGAATGAATATTAAAACCAAAACAATCTGTAGTGTAGCAGGCAAAGCACTACATTGAAGATGAGGATTAAAAAACTTAGAAATTTTGGAAAAGGGAGGAGAATATCAAGGGTATTTATTTTTAAAATATTAGAATTGGAACAATTTCCATTTCTGGTCCATTACTCTGAAGTAATGTAGAGAAAAGAAAATTAATTTTTGCTCAACTATTACAGCTGTAAATGATCAACATTTACAGTTGATAGTAAATGACCAGCATAGGAAATACTAATTCCGGTCTGTTCGAATGTGGTGCAGAGTTTGAATTTCGGTCCCCCTAATATTAAAGCGAAGGGAAATTTAGTTTCCGGTTCGCTATTCAAGTGCAAGGAAGTATGCTTCCGGTCCACTAATTTGACAAAGAGAATATAAGTTTTTGGTCCGTCGTTGCGTTCAATTATGTAAAAGAATACCGTGAATTCGGGTGAAATTGATCACTTTTTCGAGTATTTTTTAAATATCTTTGAATAGAAACATATTTAAGAAGATGATTGAATTTTAAAATAAGTACTGTAGTGCTGGCTACACGACAGTATTATGTACATCGTATATAAATAGTTTAATTTTAGATAAAACTTAATGTAATCGTGAAATTGAAAAATCTCAATAAACGGGTGAAATCACCCCATCGACAGGCAATCATGCTTTTGCAGCCAACATCTCAGCGTGAGCGAAAATGAAATAGCATTTTATCATTTCGTTTCACTCGACTGCCAGCAGCTTGATTTGGGCTCGCTGTCAAATTTTGAGCCCAGGGCCAGGACATGCTGTCGCTGACGTTCACTGCAGCTCGATATAGCCCGCTTACGAAAAAGTCGGATGCCTGGCAGAAATCGCACAGAACCAGGCTTCATTTTTCGCTCGATTCTCTTTATGTCAAATGCGACATTTTGAGGCACGAGAAAAGTGGTTCATCAGTTTTGCAGTTTCGGGCAAAAGGTAAGAGAATAATATGGAACATGACGAAGCAGATATAATTTAATTATTAACCTGTTTATTGCACGCTTTTTGCTGCTACAATCCGCTGCTGCTAGCCTCCAAAAAGGAGGGAACAGAAATCCGGTAGAAAAACCGTAAGGCGAAATTTCTGTCCGAATCGGATGTGTCATTTCTGCTAGTTTTCACGGGTGACGGCGGGCAGAAATCCGGCAGAATGTCTGGCAGAAAAAGTTTTTTGCTTCCAGATTTTTGTTTGATTTCTGCCGGACGCGCCTAAGCGGGAGAGATGTCGTTGGGGTGGGTGAAATTGACCACGTAGAAATCAAGACGATATTGCTATCAAACCATATACTCTGACAGCAATAAGCTAGCGTGCAGTATAAAATCTGGTGTAATCGAGATAGGCAACATAACATCCTGCATGTAGGCAACAATGTCGCGTTTAGCAACTAGCACAAAAATCAAACAGACAGCTCTACATTAGCATGGATGATGCAGCTGCTAAATAAATATGAACGACAAAAAGATATTAAGCAAATTTTAGCATCGTATTCGCGATATTTTGTTTAAACATAGCTGTATATATGTGTAAATGTACGATTTACGTATACAATCTTCACTTGTCTAGTGAAACAAATAATTTAATTCTCCTCATATACGGGAGCTTGACTGTCTCTTTGAATGTATAGTTGCATTTCGCTATGTAAGCACAAATCGATCTCTTGCACTCTCATGCAACTGCCATATGGATCATTTGTAAAATTTGTGCGTTGTGCGTGGAGGAAGTGTTTTGTACTGTTACGAAGCAAATTTTTAAAATTTGTAGTTCCAGATTGTTAATTGTTGAAACGATGCTATGATTAACTGTGTTACTATTAGTAACCATGTTGCCCCTAGTAACTATGTATGTAAGTCATACGACCGAATTAATTTTTACCAACTAGGTTTCATCCTAGTGAAAAAATGGAACAATTCGCTTCTTGATAGTTCGAAAACGAGAGAATTTGATACGGTTATAGTCGCTGAGGAAATAATTTCAAAGACCTCACCTCCCCCCCCCTCCCTCTCCTCACCTTTCCGCTCTTTCCCCTCCTTCCCCAAAAAATTTTCATTTCTTTCCCCTACCCCTTCATCAATTGTAGAACCACCGTTTCAAAAAAATATTAATATATCCGGAGTGATTCGCGATTGGGGCTTAACTAGCAAATTCCAAAAAATCATTTTATTATACCATCAGCCTTAAAAAGACTGATAATATCCTTGGCAAGAATCCTTTCTTCTGTTTTAATCGTTAGAAATATTTAAAACAAGTTTTTAGTGATGGGCGATAGAAGTGTTTAATCAAAACAAAAGACAATTTCCAGTTTAGCCCCTTTCATTGTTATGAAGTAACAGGTTTATTTGCAAATCGTTTTGTAAATAGGCGATAGTAAAGAGCAAAACTGCGTTGTTCTCAAAACACAGGCGCATAGTAAACAGGCGAAACTAAATAAAAAAATCAAAACAACCCAAGTAACAATTCTAAAGCCACTTGGTTTTACTTGAATTTTATAAAGGTTTTATTGCGGTATTACCTCTGGGTATATTGTGGTATTGCGCAATACCAAGAGGATACGAGTCCAAACACACTTATAGCTATCTAGAAAATCATAATAAAACTGCTAATAAAGCAAATTTATTATGAGTGCTTATTTTCCCACGTTAAAACTTGTTGGCTGCACCACGTCTCTTATAAACTTACCATAAGTGTGGCGTGGCAATTCAAAATGGCGCACCAATCAAAATTGATCTTATCGTGGTTACTTGTCAAACCGCAATAAATCTGTTAGTTTTATAGAGCTATTCAAACGGTAACACCCTAACCAAACAGTTTTTTTGCTACTATTATGAAGAATACCAAAGTTCAACACCAAAATCATTTTTTATGCGAAGCCATTTTGCCATGTTGTAGTATTTTGTTTTAGCTCGCAAACAACAGTGCATCAAAGCAAAGTGTTTTGCAGAAAGTTATTATCAATCGGTTTTCCTGTCAGAGGAAGCAACTAAAATGATTAAACTTGAAATTGAGATTGACTAACTGAATATTTTCAATTTGTTAAAATAACCAGTTTCATATCATATCAATATGCATGTTGAAATTAAATGCGCACATGCTGCAAACCAAAGAAATTCTTTAAAGTTCAATAAATATTCTATGGGATATTTTATTCTGATCGCTATAAATCAAATCGTTCAGAATGATCTGGAAGAAACGTCCAAAAGAGGAGCAAGTGTTATATTTTTGCATTATAAGCATTCAGTTATTGAAACTGATGTACAAGTGACTGTGAGACAAAGGCGCGCCGAGTAAGATCGGGCACTCAGCTAGTTGTTTCATAATTGTGACCGCTCCCAAAAGTGATCCATAATTGTGTATTTGATGAGTCATAATATAAGCATAATTTCCGTGAAAAACTTGCACTAAATGGGTTTAATAACTGAATCAACTTAGGCTGTGAACCATTTCGCGAAATTTTTAACTTTTTGGTTAAAATTTGACAGTTCGAAGGTTATTTCTCATTGAGTGGTTAAAATCAGTTCAGAATGTGAACCATTTCATATTTGACGGATTGATAGCTTTTTTGCTCAATGAGAGCATATAAGGTGAGGATGAAAATATTGTTTTTTTCTGTCCAAGTTAAAATTGGAGAAAATTTTTGATGTTCATTTGCTTTTATTTGAAAGATAAAATTCATCTCATTTCAACCCAGGTTGTTTGAACAAATTTATAATGCGATAAGCATCCATACCGATGTAAAAAAATCTAACGAAAAATCAGTGAATCTTGTCGAAGCTCTCTTCCTCACCTGTGCATATCTCATTGGCTCTCAGAACTTGGTTAAAACTAACCATGCTCCCGAGCAGGGTTATTTTCAGAAAACCATCGAACTGTCAAATTTTAACCAAAAAGTTAAAAATTTCGCGAAATGGTTCACAGTCTTAAAGATCATATTTCTGACCCTAAATACGTTATTAAACTGCTTTTAAACAAGAGTATGCTCTAGAATTGATTGTTTAAAACTCACACTTCTGCTTAAATGGTCCATAATTGTGGGGGAACTGCACTTGAAAAATTAGTATCATTTAACAAAAACAACAATGTATTTGGTATTTTTAAGTATGACACGTGGTGCGATAAAAAAAAGAATGGCGGAGCCGATGAAGCAAAGCCTTCATTACGAGGGCTCGGCTTAATTTTCTTAATACCTAATGGAATAATGTGTGTATTTTCTTTTACTAATATTGTACCTACCTAACAAATTTCACAAGAAAAGTGTAATCGGTAAACCTTATGCCTTACTATGAAATGAGGCTAAAAAAAAGTTTGTTGGTGGATACGGTGGAAATGAAGCAAAATGGGTTTTTATTTGGAGTTGCATTTTTGTATGTACCGTCATCCGGGGCGAGATTGTGCCAAAAAAGCATATATTTTTGTTCTTTAGCTTAGTATACACACAATTTAGGAACTAAGTTGATTTCAAACCTGTCAATATATACTAAATTGTTCAATTAACAACTACCGTAGAGATGGTTTAGTTACAATGAAACCTAATTTTACTGGAAGTGCATGAACTTTGGCACAATCTCACCCCTTCTAGGGGGTGACATTGTGCAAAAAACATAATATTAGGCTAAAAACCTAAACAGTGAACATTAGCATGTTTATAAACAATACACATAAATATCAGTATAAAGTAGTTCATATGGGGCCGTCCATGAACTAAGTGGACTATTAGGGGCAGGGGGTCGCCAAAAACAACGCATCATACGAACAGTATGAACGAAAATAACCCATAGAGGTGTGAAATAACTAAAACCGAGTTCGTAGTCAATGGACACCCTTTATATAGCCTGTAGCGTTTCTAGGGTTAACAAAGGGGAGATATATCCTAAGGGGGCATACCTATTTGATCATATAACAAAAGTAACCATTACTTCGTTCGAGAACCCGCGGCTGCAGAACATGTGGCCTATCCCACCCCCTCCCCCTCCTTAAAACTGACAGTTTACACACGGTATAATATATTCGTCTTATATTAGAGTGTTTATTCCAAGTATCTGAAATTTCCAGAGAAAAAGTAAAAATTAGTTTTAATTATTTAGCAGACTTATGATGCTGTTTGCTCCCAAATGGATGATGCAATCTAATCTGTCAAAATATTGTGGTCAATAGTAAAGAATGTGAGTGTGCTGGTATATACTGACGTGTTTTTGTTGTGTATGTGAAATCCACAAATTGGATCGATCATTATGGCTTGGCACAATCTCACCCCCGTGAAGCTCGAAAAGTACAAAGTTTCGAAAAATATTATTTTCGTAATCA
This sequence comes from Sabethes cyaneus, assembly GCF_943734655.1. Classification (NCBI taxonomy): domain Eukaryota; kingdom Metazoa; phylum Arthropoda; class Insecta; order Diptera; family Culicidae; genus Sabethes; species Sabethes cyaneus. The sequence goes on along the minus strand of NC_071354.1, from coordinate 112,022,397 downwards.
AAACTAATCCAACGCATAATAACCTTTCAATGCATTATAAATGATTAGTTTATATACCTTCAAAATAGCAAGTTGATGCGATTTCTTGTTTGGGTTGGTTTATGCGGGACATTTTTTACAAGCGTTATTTCCGCGTATTTTTGATCGCAAACTTTGAAACCCTGTTTAGGCTAAATAGTTCGCTAATATTATCTGTGTTCCATTCTAAGTTATGAATAAATATGTTACGTTCATCATCATTCACCCCCCTGGACACTCTCACCCCGGATGGCGGTATTAAAATATATCTGCATTAGAAATCAAAATGAACGTTGTTGGTAGATTAAGGTAGTAGTGTGCTTCGTGCAAGGAAATTGAAGCCTTCGTGGTCCGTTTGCTATGTGTATAACCTTTATGTACAGATCCGATCTGTAGTAAAATAAATGGTTGTGATGTATTATGCTTGATATTAGTGTACAAAGATTATAAGGTACCCCGGGGCAAGTGGGAATTCGGTGTAAGTGGGAACGGAGCTCATAACTCTCTTCAACCTCATTTTATCCAACCGAACCTTTCTAGAAACAAAAGATAAAACTCAAACGCATGTATAAAATTATAGATTATTTACAACTGGCATTCCAAACACCAAAATTGTTATTTTCAATTTGCATTGTAAGTTTGACGCACCTTTCTATAAATGACATTTTGGCCACAGGCTTTTCGTAAAAGTATATGTTTTTCTGGCAGTAGGTAAACATAATGAGTTTATTAAAAAAATAAACCCGTTTATTAAAAAATAAAATAAAATAAAAAAAAATAGTTTAGGGTAATTGATCTTGAATGGACCTATTTAGCGCTTTTTAACACCACCACTCGCACTCCTGCTCAATTTACTCGTCATTTATAAATAATATGTGGTGATGTTACTATTTGTTGGAAAGTACCACCTTTTTTCTACATTATCAGTACTTTAAAAATGTATAATTGATGAAACTTTTATTAAATATATCGTTTTTTGCCAAAGCCTTTTTTTGATCTTGAATGGACCCAACATGATCTTGAATTGGACCTATTTTTGATTTTGAAATGGACCTAAATTAGGATTGTCATAGTTTCTTCCATGTAAATGAACAAAATAATAACAAAGAATTTTTTTTTAATAGTACAACTATACTACTGTTATTTATTAATAGGACACAAGGTTGAACAGCTTTTACCTTTCTTATACTCTGTTAGAAAGGTATGAAAGTCGGTTGAAAAATTTGAAATCGGTCACAGTCACCGAGGGTCTTGTTTATATGTCAGCCCAACAATTGAACAATGTTTCAGTGACTTGATATGCGTTGTGTATGTATCTGTGTGTGACATTTGTATATTGGGAATTTATTATTACCTGTTGTTCAGATATGGTTGAAACGATTTCCACGTCATAAAAAAATTATGTCGCCTATTAGTTTCAAAAATTTAAACCATTCATTAAAAATATGTAATATAACTTGTATTAAACGTAGTTTATCAAGTACAGTGGGGTTCGTGTTTTTATTTAGTGACTACATATTTCGAAAGGTCAGACTTTTTACTGACGTAGGACTACGTCTTACTGCAAAGCATCTAAAGGTTTGCGACAGCCCCTGTCGAACATTTTGAATATAAAACCGTTGCAATCGTGAAAAATTCGTTAATTAGTGGTAATTATTCAATTTTTGACACATTTATATGCAATTTTTTCAGTTGAAAAATGGTCTAGATTTTGCCACGGTTTCGATTTTGGCAACATATGCGACACGCATTTGTTGTCAAATTCGAAATCATACTGTAAATGGTGCTTGAAAAAATTAGACTTGGTAATTCTACTAGGTTTAAAGGTAAGCTTAGATAGTAGGTTTTAATTTTAAATGATAGTCGATGAAGAACTGTACCAGATAGAAAATAGGAAGTTTCAAAAATGAATATTTTAGATCTCAGAGTCACTCAATTTCGGTGGACAAGGAGGTATTAATTTTGTCACAAGTCAGAGGGAGAGGTGCTTAAAGAAAACTTTACATCCCCCAAGAATAAAATCAGAGGGGTTGTGTATAAGATACGACCACGGATTAGTCCGGTTGCATGATTTTGAATATTTTACTAAACTGATTTTTAATCTATCTGTCAATCGACCAAAAGGTGATGTGAAGTCAACCTGCTTACTTATCGGCGGAATATAAGGCCTTTGCAAAATATTTTTTAAGTTTTTGTCACCCCCCCCCCCCCCCCCCCCCCCCCTTTGGAAATTGGCTTGAAAATTCGGGGGGCTAAAAACAATTTGGAGGATATGAGTATAAAATCAATTGTCCGTGGGCTCTACAGCCTGAAAAACTCGAAAAATGGGTGTAAAATGTGAGTGAAGTGAGAGTGTGTGAGTGTAAAATGTGAGTGAGTGAGTGAAAAATACTTAACACTTCTAGCACGAAACAGAAATGGAAATTCGAATTCGGAGTTTCCGAAAATCGTCCGAATTCTCTCGTTTTTGTCTTCTTTTCGTAGATTTTTGCATGGAAAATAATAACGTATATATTAAAAGCAAGAACAGATTTGGTTTTCACGCTTAAACTTTAAATAAAAATGCTTCAAACCCATGTTTTTTGCTCGATTAAAAGATCCGGTTGAATTTTATTGGCCTTAGGGTTTTCGGTCAGCGCGCTAAAGGTGTTTTGAAGCTTTGGTATATGCTTGATTAACGTGTTTAAACTATTTCTCATCTGAGTTTTGTCAAAACTTAAACTTACAGCAAAACTTTTTGCTGTATTTATATGGAAAATACAGGACGTTATTTGTCCATGAAAAAATTTTTGATTCCAACCATTTTTACCTTACCATCCTTTTTTAGAATTCGAACACATAACAAAATGGCGGACATTGAAACATAAAAGTATGGTTTTTAAGCGAAAAAATTGACTTTAAACATTTCTAAAAAAATCAAAAATTGCAATATCAAGAAAAGGATGGGTCAAACACTAGATAATTTTGTTGGCTTTCAAACAAAAAAAGAATCATAAGAATTGCTTGAGCCGTTCTTGAGATATTTATGGTACCGACTTTCAAAACCTGGTTTCGAGAAAAACGACGTTGAAGTTTTTACTCGTTGTTTAATCACTCCAGACATGCGCGGTACAAATAGCTGTAACTTTGTCAATATTTGGAATTCATGCAAACGACTTCAAACACATATGGTCAAAATGTTAATCTTTCGAAATAATCAATAAAAAAATTTATGTTTTAAAAAATTGAAAAGGTACTATGCCCCCTTAACAGAAGGCAGTTAGTATCCCTCTTATCTTTTGATCCATCTTATCTTTTAATCAATGATGGTTAAAATTTTTTTATAATACTGAGAATAAATTAAGTTTATATTGTTTTAAGCATAAAATGGCATATGTTAGCTAACTAATTAGGAAGACTTTCCAGTTTCAAAACTAGAGGCTACAATGTACAAACACTATGAAGCAACTACGAAAAAGGATGAGTGATAGTTAGTTTTATCAATATAATTAAGTTTTTATTTAGGCTATAAATCAAGCCTACTTTCAATATCCCGTGCTTATAGATTAATTATAAACGGAGATACTATAATGACAACAAGCAGTTTCAATGAATATACAACGACGAGTTCGTTAGTGGTAGGCAATGATAGCTACCACCAGTGATGTCTCGGAGCGCAAAACTAGGTCCATTCTAAAATCAATACTAGGTCCATTCAAGATCAAAAAAGGGGGTTAACATTTTTAAGGAATTTGAAGATTTTACTGGTTTTACTGAACTTTTAAATACCTAAATTGAAATTACACATATTTTAGCATCATTTTAAGAGTATTGTTTTATTTCAAACCAGAAGGGTTCCGGGTAGTAACAGTTTGAAAATACTCTATGGTGACTGCCAAAACGCTGAAAAACAGCTACTTTTAAATAAGCGGCAATAAAGTGGTTTTGGCTATAATTTTAATTTAATTTTAATATATTTACGTTCAGAAATGATTAAAGATAAACATTAAAGCTAAATACAGTACAAAGACTTGATAATTATATCCTAACATTCTTATTTAAAAATAGGTCCATTCAAGATCAGAATTCGACTGGGTCCATTTCAAAATCATTTACCCTATTAAAAAAAATAAATTAAAAAAATAAAAATTTAATTTGACCAACGGCATTACTCAGACATCATAATCACTCGATCATTTACCGAATTTGAACATGTATGGGCGAAAGCACGAATAGCTGATGAGACACATGTCTTTGCGTCCGTCTATTTTCCTCCAAACAATGCACGTAAAGAAAACTATGAAAAGTTTTTTGAAGTCGCGGAAAATGTCTTATCTGAGCTCTCTCCTGAAATAAAGCTTCACATATACGGAGATTTCAACCAACGCAATCTTGACTTCATTACAGACATTGACAGAGCATTCTTCTCCCAGTCGTTGGTGAAAACGAAACCTTGCAATTAATATTTGACAAATCTGCCAACTTGGGCCTTTATCAGATTAATCACATAAAGAATAGGCAAGTATGCTACTTAGACTTATTGTTTACTAACATAGGCGAAGACTTCTGCGTAACTGAATCGCAAACTCCATTATGGAAAAACGAGGTATTTCATACCGCCATCGAATATTCGTTATTTATTCATGAAAATCTGCGACCCTACGAGTGCGAATATAAAAAAGTATCGGACTTTCAGTCCGCAAATTATGAGAACATAAAGCAAAGGCTTCACATTATTAATTGGCAAAATGTATTTCAAAATGAAAACAATGTAGAAGTGGCTGTCGAAGCCTTCTATAAGCTCATATTTGAAATATTAAAAGACGAAGTGCCTATGAAACAAAGAAGACGTCAGGCTCATTCAAAGCATCCTATATGGTACAAAAGTCAAATAAAAAATATAAAAAATCGCAAGCAACAGGCACACAAAGCATACAAAAACTATAACAATGACAATAACTTAGCAAATTATCTTGATCTCTGTGATCAACTAAACCAAGCAATAAATGTTGCCTTTGAAGAGTATACACAAAAAACCGAGCGTGAGATAAAATCAAAACCAAAAAACTTCTTCAACTATGTAAAATCAAAATTAAAATCAGAAAACTTTCCATCTAGAATGCATTTGGACGAAAAAACCACAGATAAAATAGAAGAAATTTGCGACCTTTTTGCCACTTTCTTCCAAGATATCTATGATACATTCACAGAAGAGAATCGTGATTACGGCTACTTTACACATTTTCCAGAATCCTCAAATGACGTAATCGTTAGACAAATTAGTGTATTAGAAATTTTAGACGCCTTAGAAACATTAGATTCCTCCAAGGGCCCCGGACCAGACGGTTTACCTCCAGCATTCATAAGAAAACTAGCTACAGAGCTAGCTACTCCACTATTCTGGCTTTTTAATATATCCCTTCAATCTGGAATTTTCCCAAACATCTGGAAAAGATCTTTCTTAGTGCCTGTGTTCAAAGCTGGTAAGAAATCTGATATCCGTAATTATAGGGGTATTGCAATTATCTCTTGTATTCCAAAACTTTTCGAGGCAATTTTCAATAAGAAGGTATTCTCGCAAATAAAAAATAGAATTACTCATACACAACATGGTTTTTACAAAGGACGCTCAACCACAACAAATTTACTCAAGTTTGTTAACTTTTCGCTTAACGCAATGGATAATGGAAACTACGTTGAAGCCTTGTATACCGACTTTAGTAAAGCCTTTGATCGTATTGATATACCAATGCTTCTCTTCAAATTGCAAAAAATAGGTATACATCAAGAATTTTTAATATGGATCGAATCATATCTCACATACCGCCAGCAAATTGTTAAATTTAAAGGAAAAACATCTAATCCCATTCAAGTTACTTCTGGAGTCCCGCAAGGGTCTCATTTAGGACCGCTATTGTTTATTTTATTCGTTAATGATATCTCATTCGTTCTTAAGAATATAAAAATCCTTATTTACGCCGATGATTTGAAATTATACTTAGAAATAAAAAATGAGACAGATATCAACACATTTTGTAACGAAATTCAAATTTTTTATAATTGGTGTAAGAAAAGCTTACTTCAACTAAACTAAACAAATGTAAATTGATTAGATTCAGTAGGAAACGATATACACCTATGACCAACATCTCCTTTGGAGATCAAATGATAGAAAACTGTGAACGAATTAGAGATTTGGGAGTTATTCTAGACTCAAAATTAACGTTTATAGATCACTACTATACAATTACTTGTAAAGCAAGCAACATGCTCTCTTTCATAAAACGCTTTAGCTTTAATTTTCGAGACCCATACACATTAAAAACACTTTACATTTACTACGTTCGTTCAATTCTTGAGTACTGTAGCGTGGTATGGTCTCCGTTTGCCAATGCACACATAAATAGAATAGAATCAATACAAAAACAATTCTTGTTGTACGCACTCCGTAATTTAAATTGGACGAACCTTCCTCTTCCGTCATATGACGACCGCTGCAAGCTTATAAATATCGAAACATTAAAGGCGCGTCGTGAATTTGCAATGGTCTCAATTGTTAATGACATAGTCTCACAACGTATTGACTCTGCCGAACTCTTATCTAAATTAAATTTTTACGCACCTACTAGAAATTTACGTGTTCGTACACCTTTTGCCACGGATCATTATCGAACTAATTATGCTAAATTCGGGCCCATAAATCAAATGATGGTGCTATACAACCAACATTGTAATTTTATTGACTTCACAATTAAAAAAACCAGATTAAAGCAATATTTTAGGACAATAAGTAATTCAAATCAATAACAATAGAAACTAGCTGTTACGAAACGACTGGGCAGTTTCGCTCAGTGTGAGTTCGGTACCGCCCGTAACAGTCAATCTGACGGTACATAAACGTCACACGGAAAAATGTCAGGCAGCATTACCTCGTGGCTCGAACTGTCACATGGAGCATAATTCCATTGTGCTTAAAGTAGAGTCAATAGCCAGTCGCGTTTGTCTTAAACCTAAAACCTTAAATCTAAAACTAAACTAAATCTACTTAAATAAAATTGATTTATAAACTATTTTGGATTTGGAACTAAAGTGTTCGCGTTAGTTAACTACTATTGATCGCTATTGATAGGTAATTGATTGAAAACATGCAATTTATCTTAAACTAAATGGATACCTATATTCTAACTTATAGCTAAACTAATTCTAAGTATTAAGGCTAATAGTACGGCAAATAGTACGGTACTTACAGCTAGAAGTGCTGCTAAGTCCATGCGAGTTTTCTAACTGAATAAATATTGTATGAAGAATTCGTTTCGGATAAAAGTGGAAGAAAATACGAAAATGTAAGTCGAAAATTGTAAAACTTAAAAAACCATTATAAATCAACCTAACAATACATTTCAGCTTTGAAGCTGTGTAAAAACTGCTATCTGGATTTATTCACTTCCCTATCCGAACAATCTTCAAAGATTTTCTATCGACGAGATGGATGTAGCGAAACATTGCGCGAAGTGCGATCGTCCGGACACGGCGGATAACCTAGTCGGATGCGATACGTGCGAAACCTGGATGCACTACGGGTGCGCACAAGTGACAGATTCCATAGCCGAGGAGAATCGTAGTTGGAAATGTTATCAATGTCGTGATGCAGAAACATCTCAGTCTCGGGTGTCGTTCGGTCGCTCAGCTTCAAGCAAGCGCTCATCTAGGTTAGATCTCAGCCTAAAGATGATAGAAGAACAAAAGGAGATGGAAAAGAGGAGAATCTTGGAGGAAGAAGCTGCTCAAGCAGCCGCTAGGAAAAAGATGGCCGAAACGGAGGATAAGTTTATGAAGAAAAGATATGAACTTCTACTGACAGAGGCTGATGATTCGGAAGGCGCAGAAACGAGATCAAGACTGAGTAGTCGAGCTGAACGTGAAAAAGTTAAGACGTGGTTAAGCGAGCAGGAAGTCGGCACAGCACATCGAGTGAAAGTAGTGTCATCCAGTTGCATTCCGCAAACGTCCGTAGCTTCGGAAATAGCTCAACAGTCTACAGCTCCAGCTTCTAGTGTATTAAACCGAATCGTGCCGCATGTTGCCGTCGTCGAACCACCGGCTCCCATGTCAGCTTCCACCCCGAACTCGGTTGAGGGTTCCAGAAACAAGGAACATCCCGTTGCAGCGACTGTTTCTCAATCAGCAATTCCAGTGAGATCGAGTGGAGATTTCGTTTCACACACTGAAATTACTCTCGACATTCCCCGAAGACCACCGGTAAGTTCATCGTTGACTAGATGTAATTCCTCTATCCGGATCAATTCCTGCATTCCGATGGATGCCGGCAGGATCAACCGTAGCGCCCCTCCTTCGATTGTCGAATCACACCCCGCGCACAGTCGCTGTCACCTACCAGAACCGATTGTAAGTAATATTCCAATAAATATAAGTCAGACATCGGGATGTGTCGACATCGCAGTCGTGTGTCAGTCTAGTAGAGGCCCAATGTTACATGATAGCATAGTAGGGACGAGTGCACCAGTAGTCAGTACTATAAACCATATGTATCCACCTATGTCAAATTACAATACTACTTTCTCAACGGTCTTTTATTTATTTATTTATTTATTTATTTATTTATTTAGTCAAATCATAGTAGACCTTTTACATTAGTTATTACATTATATTAGTTCTATCACTACAACACAGTCTACAAAGAAAACTGAACAGTGCAACTTTTAAATTACATAATATTGCTTACATTTTTTGCATCTAACGCGTAGAATTAAAATATTGTTTTAATTTTAATTTAGACATAGTAAAGTCAATATTTTCGCAATGTTGGTTTCTAGGCGATCATCATCTGATTTAAAGGCCCGAATTTGGCATAGTTTGTGCGACAGTGACTTATGCTAAATATATTTCGGTTCCGCAATTGACGGTTCGGTACATAAAAGCTGAGTTTGGATAAAATTTCCATAGAATCTATACGGTGTGAAACAATATCGTTTACAAATGACACTTTGGCGAACTCACGTCGCTGTTTTAGTGTCTGTATATTTATAAGCAAGCAGCGGGCTTCATAAGAGGGAAGAGGAAAGCTTGTCCAATTTAGTTTACGCAAAGCAAACAGCACGAATTGTTTTTGTACTGATTCTATTCGTTCCTGGTGTATTAATGAAAATGGTGACCAGACTATGCTACAGTATTCTAATATTGACCTCACATATGCAAGATATAGTGTTTTTATTGTGTATGGGTCACGGAAGTCGTAGCTAAATCTTTTTATAAATCCTAGCATACTGTTAGCTCTGTTGATAATTGTGTTATAATGTTCAATAAATGTTAGTTTTGAGTCTAATATAACTCCTAAATCTCTGATTTTTTCACACTTTTCAACCAAATTATTTCCTAGAGAAATTGTAATGTTTGGCATGTTTCTTTTTCTACTAAAGGCTATTGATCTACATTTATGAGTGTTAAGTTGAAGAAGACTTTTGTTACACCAAATATAGAAAACCTGTATTTCGAGCTGGAATACTCTGACGTCCTCCTCGTTTGTTATTTCTAAAAAGAGCTTCATTGAGGTCTCCTCAACGCTAAGTCAACAGCGCGAAACGAATGGTCCAGTGCAAATAGTAAATAGTTCTAGTGCATACAATAGCATAGCTGTTCCACAGTATGGCGTTATTAATTCTGGTGGTTTAGTCGACGGGTATCCACAAAGTTTGCAGAATTCTGTTCCATTTGTAACAATGCAAGAATCTCGACCAGTGTTTAACTCCGGTTGTCAATCAACGTGGGTTAATAATAATATAACCAGTGCGAGAGTCGGTGCGACCAGCAGCGGGATACAGTCGGTACCCATAGTTTCATCGCATGGAGATGGAATATTCGCCAATTGTGGTGGTGTTTCAAGGTTTGCCAACCAGTTAGTACCATCTGCATACATCACCGCCCCACACCAAGTTGGGTTACAGGCTACCCAAGCATGGCCAGGTCAAAGTTCGTTCTATACACAGTCACAATCACAGCCACAGCAGCAACAGTCCGCTGCATCTGTGCGAAGTGGACCATCCAGCGAACAAATAGCCGCAAGACAAGTGATGCCACGAGAACTGCCAAACTTTTCGGGTGACCCTCAGGATTGGCCACTATTTTACAGTTCGTTTTACAATTCAACAGTGGCTTGTGGATACACTGACTCGGAAAACTTGGCGCGGCTACAGCGCTGTTTAAAGGGTAACGCGTTAGAAGCTGTTAGAACACGGTTGTTAATGCCAGACTCGGTGCCATTCGTAATTGATACACTGAAACGGCTGTACGGCCGGCCGGAAATTCTGATACACTCTCTTCTCCAAAAGTTGCGAGCGGCACCCGCACCGAAAACTGACAACCTACAGACGCAAATTAATTTCGGTCTCGCGGTACAAAATGTTGTGGATCATATATCTATCGCCAATCTTACGGATCATCTCTGCAATCCCACACTACTTCATGAGTTGGTGGAAAAACCGCCACCCCAAATTAAAATGCAGTGGTCGTACTACAAAAACAAATGCGCTAGTGTCAGTCTGACCACCTTCAGCGCCTTTATGTCTGAACTGATGGTAATGGCCACGGATGTTACCCTTCCAATGGACGCTCTCGCTGTAAGTTCTAAGCCCGGAAGGTCGGGCAAGGAAAAACCGAAACTGTATGTACATTCCGATGAACATCGGGAGAGGAAAGCCGTAGCAGCAGAACAAAACCTGGCTCAAACAGAACAAGCAAAGAAGGCCTGTATCTACTGCGCAAACGAACATCACGAAATCGCAAGATGCAAGCAATTTAAAGCACTGGATATCGATGGTAGATGGAAAGTAGTTAAGCAGAAAAACTTATGCAGGAGCTGCCTCGTACCACATCGGAAATGGCCATGTCGCACAAGAAAAGAATGCGGAGTGAACGGGTGCAGGATACATCATCACATACTTCTACACTCGCCAAACAGTTCGGCTGATACTTCGAACGGCTCCGGGAATGCAAGTACCGTTGTACATCAAAATCTTCATCGTTCGACGTCGTATTCCTTATTTCGATATTTACCAGTAACTATATATGGAAACGGTAAACAAGTCAGTACTTATGCGTTTCTGGATGATGGGTCTAGTTCCACGCTTTTAGAACGCAGTATTGCGTTGGCTCTTGGTATTAAGGGACCACCTGATGGCTTCTGCTTAAGCTGGACAGGAAATATCTCAAGGGAGGAGAAGGAATCCGAACGTGTTAGCGTGGTGATCTGTGGTGACGGCAAGCAGTTTAAGCTCCATAATGTGAGAACAGTGCAGCAGCTCCAGTTACCAGCGCAGACGATGTGCTATGAGGATTTGACTCGTACTTATCATCATCTAAAGCAGTGGTTCCCAACCTTTTTTCGGTTCGCGTACCCCCTGATGGATTTCCCTATACTATTCTGCAGCGAACTAAAGTTTTGGCGAACCCCTGGGGGTTCGCGAACCCCCATTTGGGAACCGCTGATCTAAAGGGTCTTCCAGTTCGAAGTTACACGGATGCAATTCCGGGTATTATCATCGGAATAGAACATATCCGGCTACTAACTGCCTTGTGAACGCGAGAGGGACGTGATAACGAGCCGGTAGCTACAAAAACACGCTTGGGCTGGTGCGTATTCGGTAAAAGCTCCAACAACGGAAACGGGATGCAGCAGTTGAATCTACATCTCGTTGGTGAAGTATCAAACCGTGAACTACATCAGTTGATGAAGCAATTCTTCACAGTCGAAGAGTCCAGTGTTACCGTGAAGCCGGAGTCAGAAGAAGACCGACGAGCGCGACGAATAATGGAAGCTACAACTCGTCGTGTTGACAACCATTACGAGATAGGGCTACTATGGAGATACGATGAGATATGCTTTCCGAACAGTTACCCGATGGCACTGCGGCGGTTACAAGCGTTAGAGAAACGGCTAAGCAAGGACCCAGTGTTCGACGCAAAAGTGAGGGAGAAGATAATGGAATATGTAGCGAAGGGATATGCTCATCGCATTACGCCGGAAGAGCTGAGCTCTACGGATCCCAGTAAAGTCTGGTACTTACCCTTGGGAGTGGTCCAGAACCCAAAGAAACCGAATAAGTTGCGGTTAATATGGGACGCTAAAGCACGAGTAGGAGGAACATCGTTTAACGACATGCTGCTAAAAGGTCCGGACCTCCTTGTATCTCTGATGGAGGTATTGTTGCGCTTCAGACAGGGGAACATTGCGGTGGTAGGTGATATTAAGGAAATGTTCCACCAGATCCGGATACGGGATGACGATAAACAGGCCCAGAGATTCATATTTCGACAAAGTCCAGAGATAGAACCCCAGGAGTATGTTATGGACGTAGCAACCTTCGGGGCATCGTGCTCGCCAAGTCTGGCACAATTTATAAAAAACAAGAACGCATCGGAGTTTGCAGGAGCCTTTTCGAGGGCGGCGAAAGCTATAACGCAAAACCACTATGTGGATGATCTTCTAGATAGCGTAGACACCGAAGAGGAGGCCATCCAGCTAGTCAACGAAGTAAAGCACATACATCTTCAAGCAGGATTCGAGATTCGCAACTTCTGTTCCAATTCAGTTGGAGTCCTGGCGAGCATTGGAGAACCGGTAGCGCGTCGACAAATATCCATGAACCTAGAAAAATCCCCAGAATCGGAGCGAGTCCTTGGATTGATCTGGAAGCCAACGGAGGATGTCTTCACGTTCGACATAAACAGTATGAAGGAGGAGATAAAGACGCTGATTCACAGCGGAGCTACACCTAGTAAACGGCAAGTTCTACAAACGGTAATGTCCTTGTTCGACCCACTGGGGCTGATAGCGCACTTCGTTGTCCATGGGAAAATACTCATGCAACAGATTTGGAGAACCGGAACGGAATGGGACGAGCTCATTGCGGAAGAATTGTGGGACGAGTGGAGACTGTGGTGTCAGTGCCTGCAGCGTTTGGACGAAGTGAAGGTACCTCGTTGCTTCTTCAAAGGGGTAGGCATTACTGCGCTCAAAGATGCGGAAGGCCACCTGTTCGTAGATGCTAGTGAGATGGCTTGTGCATCGGTTCTGTATCTTCGCTTCATGGACAACGGTAAACCCAGATGTGTCCTAGTAGCCGCGAAAACGAAGGTCGCCCCGCTGAAACCACTTTCCATCCCGCGTCTTGAACTTCAAGCGGCAATGATCGGAACAAGGTTGATGGATTCCGTTCTAATCGCTCTAGATATTCAAATTACCAAGCGCTTCTAGTGGACTGATTCGACAACGGTCCTCTGCTGGTTGCGATCTGATAGTCGATGCTACCATCAATTCGTTGCCTTCCGGGTAGGAGAAATCCTCACCTTAAGCAGTGTTGATGAGTGGCATTACGTGCCATCGAAGAAGAACGTCGCTGATGTCGCCACAAAATGGAAAGATGGACCAAGCTTCGACCCGAACCACCCGTGGTACAATGCTCCGGAATTCTTATACCAAGCGCAGGATCAGTGGCCGTCGGAACCGCTCCAGAGTCAGGCGGAAACGGAAACCGAACTACGTGCCGTGTTTCTCTTCCACGGTACAGTGCCTTACGAGCTATTGGAAATGTCTAGGTTTTCGAAGTGGAACCGTCTATTGAGAGCTACAGCCTACGTTCTACGAGCCGTGCGGAGATTCAAGGGAGAAAAACCTGTTAAACCGGATCATCTAACACAGGGCGAGCTGTGCAATGCAGAAAACCTAATATGGCGACAAGTGCAAGCTGGGACGTACCCGGATGAGTACGCAATCCTACGGCGTAAGTTAGCGAATCCCGCAAGTCCGTCTCAAATCCCGAAGAACAGTCCACTATACCGCCTTTCGGTATTCCTAGACGAGCGAGGCGTTATCCGAATGAATAGTAGAATCTCCACCGCGCCTTCTGTGCCGTATGACATGCAGTTCCCAATTGTGCTATCAAGGAAGCACCCGGCAATACGTCTTCTAACAGAGGACTACCACAGCAGGTTTCTCCACAGCAACGGCGAAACAGTTTGCAACGAAATGCGTCAACGATTCCTGGTGCCAGGATTACGCATTCTGATTCGTCAGGTGGCGAAGCAATGTGTGACTTGCCGTGTTAGAAAAGCTGTTCCAGCACCGCCTATGATGTCAGCTCTACCAAAAGTCCGCGTAACAGGGATGGTCAGACCATTCACCCACACTGGCGTGGACTATCTGGGACCAATACAGATCAAACAGGGGCGCAGCTTAGTGAAAAGGTGGGTTGCGTTATTCACCTGTCTCGCGATTCGGGCTGTGCACCTGGAGGTAGTGCATAGTCTATCTACGCAGTCGTGCGTGATGGCTATCAGGCGTTTTGTGGCTCGACGTGGTTCCCCGGAAACCTTTCACAGCGACAACGGGACAAACTTCGTGGGCGCTAGCAACCTATTGGCAAACCAGGTACAGAACATCCATGAGGACTGCGCCGTAACTTTCACGAACGGTAAGACAAGCTGGCTGTTCAATCCGCCATCCACACCCCATATGGATGGCTCTTGGGAGCGCATGGTGCGCTCCGTTAAATCCGCTATATCTGCCATTGCGGATCATCCCCGACATCCTAACGATGAGGCATTCGAGACAGTCGTGATTGAAGCTGAGTCGATCATTAACTCCAGGCCTCTTACGTACATCCCGTTGGAGTCAGCAGAACAGGAGTCTCTCACACCTAATCACTTTTTGCTCTTTGGTACGAAAGGCATCACTCAACCGGAGATACCTATTAAGGTGGAGCAAAATAGCTTGCGGGACAGTTGGCGTCTCGCACAGTATTTAGTGGACCACTTCTGGACTCGCTGGGTACAGGAGTACCTCCCAACTATACCCAAGCGTACCAAGTGGTTTGAGCCGGTTAAGCCATTGAAAACCGGTGACCTTGTACTGGTGGTTGAGGATAGTAAGCGGAATGGCTGGTTAAGAGGCAGGATCGTAGACGTGATTAAGGCGGCGGATGGACAGGTTCGGCGAGCAGTTGTACAGACTAAAAACGGAATGCTCAACAGACCTGCGGTAAAATTAGCACTCCTCGATATTCAGTTGCCTGTAGACGGTCCGGAACTACACGGGCAGGGGGATGTTACGAAACGACTGGGCAGTTTCGCTCAGTGTGAGTTCGGTACCGCCCGTAACAGTCAATCTGACGGTACATAAACGTCACACGGAAAAATGTCAGGCAGCATTACCTCGTGGCTCGAACTGTCACATGGAGCATAATTCCATTGTGCTTAAAGTAGAATCAATAGCCAGTCGCGTTTGTCTTAAACCTAAAGCCTTAAATCTAAAACTAAACTAAATCTACTTAAATAAAATTGATTTATAAACTATTTTGGATTTGGAACTAAAGTGTTCGCGTTAGTTAACTACTATTGATCGCTATTGATAGGTAATTGATTGAAAACATGCAATTTATCTTAAACTAAATGGATACCTATATTCTAGCTTATAGCTAAACTAATTCTAAGTATTAAGGCTAATAGTACGGCAAATAGTACGGTACTTACAGCTAGAAGTGCTGCTAAGTCCATGCGCGTTTTCTAACTGAATAAATATTGTATGAAGAATTCGTTTCGGATAAAAGTGGAAGAAAATACGAAAATGTAAGTCGAAAATTGTAAAACTTAAAAAACCATTATAAATCAACCTAACAATACATTTCAGCTTTGAAGCTGTGTAAAAACTGCTATCTGGATTTATTCACTTCCCTATCCGAACACTAGCAAAAATCGATTGATAACATTAGGTTAAACTTGTATCACGGTCTACACACGATTGACTGCAAATAAATAAATATTAAAAAAAATGGGTCAGAATAAGATCGGCACTTGAAAGCACCCGGGGCAAGTGGGACCTATTAAAAATAAAGTGTTTCAGCACAAAACTTCCTGTCTTAATACATTTTTTAGATGTACTACCGAACATTTTCAGTTCAATTACATAATATTTATATCAGTAAAGCTTTAAAATAAAACCGAAAAGGACTAAACCAAGGGCACACCTAAACGATGGTGTTGTTGCTGAGAAATTAAAAAATAATTATTGTGGCAGTACAAAGGCTAGGTCACGCCGCTAGGTGGATTAATTCGGGGCTTTTCTATATGTTTATCTTAAAGGAGCCGTAGGGGAGGGGCAAGGAGGTTTCCATATGAAATCAAAATTGTTAATATTAGTTTAAAGTGCAATGTTTAGAATGCAAAAAATCCGATCGATTCGCGTTTCGCGTTATCGAGAAAAAAATATTTGAAATGAGAAAAATATGGTGTAAAAGGTACTAGGCCGCCTTAATTGAACCTTTTAAAAAAATAAAACGATTGATAACATCATGGACTGAGACAACATTGATTTCCAAATCGCTATGGGTGCGAAATGAACCTGCGAAAATTTGTTCCATTTGTAAAGCAGAATGGAGATTTATAAAGGAATGCATAAGACAAACACTACTTTGCACAAATTTTACAAATGTTCTTTATGGCAGTTGTGTGAGAGTGCAAGAGATCGGTTGGTGCTTACATAGCGAAATGCAACTACACATTCAAAGTTGTCTCTCAAGCTCCTGTATATGAGAATTAAATGATCAGTTTTACGAGATAGATGAAGATTATATACGTAAATCGTTCATTCACACATATATACAGCTATGTTTTTTTTTCAAAAAATCAAAGGGGTTATGTACAAGACACGACCGCATAGGTGACGCAGAACTACGTAAATCTATTTGTAACGATAGTTGCATGTATCCACGTATGTAATAACACGATTCTTCCTATATACATGCTACATGCAACATATATAGGGTTTGTTTGTAGCGGTAGATTGAAAAAAATCGATTATTTTTAAATAATTATTAATGTCAAATCTTATCTCAAATCAACATCAAACACTATTTCCGTTTCCGTTTGCAGCACGAGGTGGGGCGGTTAGAGCCAAGTCTGTATAAGGCTGAGTGAAGGTGGTTGTGATAATGATGAAAGAGTCCGTGCGGATTACGCTAGCGCCATAATGCGTTGATGATGATGAATTAATAAGTAGGAAGAAGAGATGACAGAACTTGACTCTATGCAGACCCGCTACAATTATATAAGCAATAACAATGAATGTACTTATCTTGATCTTCTCCTTCCTTTTGTTTATCCGCTTCTCTGCCTGTGTCAGTCTTGTTGTACCTGTATATTCGTAATAACTTAGGGCCTACGTTGACTTCACGTCGTTCGCTCCAACCTATAGCTGATCCCTCGTTGCCCCCCACGACAACGTACCGGTCACCGTGGGAAGCAACGACAGAGATTAGACAAAGAAAAAGAAAGGGGGGAAGTTTTAGTTAACAAGTTGATTACAATTTGCGGGTTAGTAATATCACGAGGATTCTAAAATTCTGTCTGCCCATATCCTATGCTGCTAGTAACTACTCGCTAGGAAGGACACTACTCATCTCTCTAACTACCCATGCCATCACGGTTGGCAACCCAGCGCTGTTCAGCCACCTACGCTCATTAAAAGCCACAACCGATTCTTTACAAGCCATCATTGCAGTATTGTAGCTATTGGCGTTAATTTCCGAATATTTTGTGCGGAATATTATTCAAGAGCAATATTATCGCACAGCACTATCGAGAAACTACTTGAACTTCCGAATAATAGAGCAAACGCGATATAATAGGGACTGGCACTCACTCGTATTATTCCCGGTGGCAGTAATTGCTTATTTGTAACGGTATACAACCGGTTTGTCAGTATGCTCTTCAGATAGTCGTCAAATTGAAGCATTTCTGTAACTAAGAAGAATATGGTGGATCGTGTAGAAATTCACTTGGAGATATGTATGTATGCCGTGTTGAGTGCAAACTGTTACTGAAACAAGACTCAATAAGATATTAGCGAAGTTGAAAACCCTCTGTGAGGATGGTATTGAAGCGACAAAATCCGAATTTTAAGGCCATATTTTAAGCACTATATGACCATTTTTTAAGAAGTGGGAATAATGGTATATTGACGATAGGCTTCCGCTATCCCTTGAATCAGCCAAAGAATCGAATACCTGCTTTTACTTAAAGAATACCTTTACTTTTACTTAATACTCCAAAAAGATCTAGGTAGAAGTGGAATTCCATTTGAAGTCTGCCAGGATTGGGCAATGGATAGAAAATGCATATCGAGGCTATAAAGCTTTTCGAGAGATCCACCGAGTCCGACCGCGACGACATCAGCAATAATGGAGAGGGCCGCCGGTGAGTTGCTACCGTCCGACTTGATGGATTCTCCGACAGCAGCTCATTAGCATTAGGAGGGTCTTTGGGAGACAAGCAGCGTCATTCGTGATAATTTTATATTGTTAGTTGAATACCGTTGACGCGATTAGTCACAAGACATACAAATCTCTCTAATAATGGAAAGAAGTGAGAAAAGAAAGTAATAAATACATCCAAAACAATACAATAGAGGTGACAGTAACAGAAATGATAGCAATAGTGAAGATGGTTATAATTGTGACATTAGTAACAAAACAATTATAATAATGAAGTAATAAAACAGGAAACAGCTACTGACTATAACTTCCTGCCCATTTGGTAATAATTGTAGTTTGGCAGCAAAATTGACAGAAAATTACGACTCGTCATAGAACGCTCAAACATATATTCATTCATACCTATACACCCATGCACACTCATACATGCGTATTGTATACATGCGCGTGCGTGTATATTTTTCAGTGCTGTGCAGTCCATAATCGCATAACAGCCACAAATTCTATGGCAATCCCATAGAAAATGTCTCGCTCTCGATTACGCTAATAAAGACACCACATCAT
This sequence comes from Sabethes cyaneus, assembly GCF_943734655.1. Taxonomy (NCBI): domain Eukaryota; kingdom Metazoa; phylum Arthropoda; class Insecta; order Diptera; family Culicidae; genus Sabethes; species Sabethes cyaneus. The sequence goes on along the minus strand of NC_071354.1, from coordinate 112,003,555 downwards.
TTTTGAACACTCTTTCGTTCTAACTAGCGATAAATTTAAATTTTCATCTAGGAAACTGAGTAAGCCCTCCTGGTGCTTCGGCCTAAACGGACTTGATTTAAAATCAGATCCGTTCAATTCCGCTCCATTCCGCTTTACGAGACACATGCTACACGTAAAGGTAAATTATGCAATACTACATACTACACATATATCTAACTTAAACTATATTACATTCTACATGCGGAACTAAGTTTCAGGAGCATGCCGAAGTGCGCGACAAACCACCTACCCATGGGAAGGCTCAAATCAACATCAAACACTATTTACATAGATATATATTTTGATGATATCAAAAAAATTTTAAGGTTAAATGGGTTGACTGTACTGCAGGCTGAGAAATCCAAATTTTTGCAAGTCGATAATTTAAAACTAAAGTGAGTTAAAAATTGTTTGCAAAATGTTTTGTACCTTACTCATACTGAGTTGATGGTCAAATAAACACTGGCATCACTGCGTTGTCTTCTCCATCATTTTCGTAATAAATTAATCTAAATCTAAATGTAATGCTTGACCATTGAAACGAAGTAAAGAATTGCAAGCAACTAACCGACACAAAGTAGCAAAAAGAGAGCCGCCGATTTTCCACGATTTGAGAATTTCTGCGTCACGTCACATGCACAAATATCCCTTCCCTGTTTTCGAGCTAGACCACAGTTCCGAACAAATTCTTGTAGTATATGGATGCAATTTGGAAATGGTGGCGGCTCACTTTTCTATGAAACTACACTTTCAGGACATCAAATTGGTCTGGATTTAATGTTTAAAGAAGATATCGGTTGAAGAAAAGGGGTAGTTTTACACTTCAACAACATTGTTTACGCTCAGGACATCAAATGTTTAAGCAATGCAATCGATTGAAGAAGAGGGGTGGTTTTGCACTCTGGCGTACTCCCCAAGCACAGATATCAAATTAATATAGGTTTAAATGTAGCAAAAGAATCTTCGACCTACACGAGATGAACCAGCCCACGGCTGAAAATCGCGATAATAAAGAGAAAAAGAAAATCTTCGACCTTTTGGGACGGGGAGTTTCTGTCACTTCTTTGCAAAAAACGCGTTCAAACTTTGATGACGTCTTTTCCTACCAATCAGGAAGTGTGGATTTCTAGTAGGGCAATGCTTCATTATTTTCAATTTTTCAATAGTGAAAACTTATGAATTATGTAATAGCGTTCTTTATCTGGGCCAACGCGTAGAAGTAGCGTTCAAAACCTGATCACTTTTCGAGTCAAAGATCAGTGATGCCAATTTGCCTGGTTTTCTATCCACCGTTAGTAACTATTATAGTGTAGTGTAGTGCGTCAGCGACCATACACTTGAAATGAGATGAAAACATACAATATAAATGTCACTGCTGTTCACAGTGGACATCCCCCTCCGAATATGTCGCGGCACTGAAAATGTTCACTCGTTGTGTAAACCCAATAAACGAGCAATTAGTAATTGTATAACAATTCTCCGAAGACCATTTCCCCGAAAGATAATTTTCCCGAATGTACCAATTCCCCGAAAACCATTTTTCCGAATTCCTCGAATGTAATAATTCTCCGAAAAATATTGTCCCGAATGTACTAATTCCCCGAAATATATTTTTCCGAATGTAATAATTCCCCGAAAAATATTTCCCCGAATGTACCTATTCCCCGAAAAACATTTTCCCGAAGAAATCATTCAACCGAAAACCATTAACCCGAATACTGATTTCCACGAGTAAAATTCATTTGTTCACGGAGAATAAAAATGTAGTTTCAACCATATTTATGGTTGTTTTATGCACAAACAAAAATTTCGTTTCGTTTCAAACTGAAATATATGATTGAAATGAAAATATTTATTGTTATATCAATCTTAACTTCAAATTTGAATATACTTTACTTTTAATTCAAAGCTGTTATTTTCTTGATTCAAACAGAATCTCGTTTTGAAACAACAATATTTTCAGGTTGTTATAAAAATATTTTTTTGAGGCTTAAAGCAACAATAATTTTGTTTGAAACAAACTGGAGCTATTTCGCTCCGTGTTCGTTCGCGAATTGCGAAAAACTATTGCATCGCAAGCCAGCTAAAAGCTGAAACAATTAAAAAATTATTGAGTTTAGACGTAACATATAACATACCATTTACCAAGCGTGTGGAGCGCTATATCTCTGCATATTAGCGTTGGTAAGAGGAAATGCTTATCAACTTAGGGACTATATTGGTTCGTTTTATTGTGCCTGATTTTTATTTTCGGGTATAATAAATTCAAGTTTGTCGCGTGATTTTCGAGCCACCGAAAATTTCCCATGTGCGTAGTATTTTTCTATAAAAGTTAATAAATTATAGTGGTTTACTACATGGTTTTGGCGCTAAAACCATTACCACTATATTAAATTTATAAAAAAGTTGTAGTTTTGATCTTAATTTTCGTAATTTAGTGGCAGTTATCTAATATAATTGATATAGATTGGAATAAGACTGCAGGGGTGAAAATAGTGAACACAATAACTAGAAGTAAAATTGAAAAGCATTATGAATTCACTCCAAATACCAGAAATAGAAAGCATTTTAAAGTTAATACATAATCATGATCCAATAATACACTATTATAAAACAACATCATAAAAAAGAGAAAATAATAGTACATGAAACAAAACGAGTCCTATGGACCAGAACACTCACATAGAAAATATAAGTAAATAAATAAATAAATAAATAAATAAACTTATAAAAATTAAACTTTTGAAGTACACAAAACCAATAATATCAATGATTGGGAGGGTCCAACAGGGTACTTGTTTGAAGCAGTGTGCTTAGGGAGAGTGAAGTAGTCAACATCCTAAGGTTAACCTGCTGACAATATATTGTGGATAATGAGCAGGCCCCTCTCCCCACCTATTGGGGTCATTCTGCATTGGAAGGGCTTACTTAACGATTGACTCACGCGATCTAGTTTCTGGAAGGAGATTCTTATACACCCTTTGGCCCTTCATACAAGAGCTGGTAAGCGTAACCAATCGTTATGTTTGTACAATTCCCCTTGTCAAGATAGGTCCATTGCTATAAACGGTTGTTCTGCTGAGATGGGTGGTAGTTCAAATACATACATACATACATGCATACATACAACATGTTTTCACATATTCTTGCTCATAAAATAACTACTGCTCGTGCGGAATCAACTGAAGATTGGTAACGACTGGTTATGCGGCGATTCACAAATTTGCGTGCGAAAGTCGGTTATATCCAACGGTGGATTGGCTATCATATTTCTTTGTGAACATATGGATCATTCTTCGTGAACAGATGCAGAACTTTGACCTTCTTAAGTCCCTTGGTATAATTTCCAAAGTATCCACCTTTTCGCGCGCTTAATGGCGGCTAAGTGGGTACACTTTTCGAAAATGTTTATTGGCTTTTGGCAACTCCGCTCACGTACGCTTGATAGTTCTACAACAGCTATCAAGAGTGGAAAAGAAATGTTAACTTCACGTGTATAAAGTTGCCAAAGGCCTACTAATATTATGTGAAGATTGTACCCACTAGCCGCCGTTACGCAAGCGAAAAGGTGGATAAAAGAAAAATCATTTTCGGATTATGTAGGTAAGGTCAGTGCCATTTCATGCGGTTGGTAGACTTGTCCCACCAAGGGCGCTAGGTCTTAAGGGTGCCAAAAAGGGGTTAGCAACGAAAGGTAAGACTGAAACACGAATAAGGCTGAAAACTGAGTAGCGCCCGCATAAGGCTGAATGGACAAAAGGCTGAAATCTCATAAGGCTAAATGTCCGAAAGGCTGAATAATAAATGACTGAAACTTGAAATAAACAATGCGTACATAATGCCAACTGCAAACTTCAGAAATGTTCACAATCTATAGGGGGAAGTCATTTTTGGCCGGACAGCCTCTATGGCTGTGCACTTAGATTTCTCAAGCAAAGATTGATAAAAATATTCGGAAAGCATAAAACATTAGTAAATTGTTCGAAACAGTTGATATGAAAATATAAGATTTTTAAGAAAAAACTTAATTTTTTGAATCTGTGTCGTGTCCTCTGTGGCCGGACATCAACCTGTCCTCTATGACCGGACAGTAAAGTAATCAGCAAAATATACTTACTTCATCTAAAAAACCTATATCTTTGATTGCTATGTAAAATAAAACTAGTTAAGCAATTCAAAACGTAGAAAAAATCAGAAAAAAAATTCATTAAAATATCCGCAAAAATGTCAACCTATCGATATGCCCGGTAAATGGAGTTGCCGCGTACATTTTTGCATGCATTCCACATTACCAGCACTCTCAACAAAAAATTTATGTGAATAGAACTTTATTCAACATTTATACAGCAAACCTGTCAGGACTGGAGTCACAAGGTCTGTGCTGAAGTTTTAAATTGTTCTAGGACCTTTTTTTTCTATTGATGCTGGTTTTAATAGATCAGATTATCATGTCCGAGCATAGAGGACAGCTTTCGATTTGAACTAATTTGTACTCAAAATATTATCTACATTCAAAATCAACCTTGCAGCGCAAATTTTGTTGCTTATAATATTATTTCTCTCTACATGAAAATGTAAATAGAAGTAATAAAGCCGATATTTTTTGTGTTTTATCTTAAAAACCTAAAGTGTCCGAGCATAGACGACTTCCCCTTACCTATAAAAATGGATTTCTGTCTGTCTGTCGGTATGTTCCTTATAGAATCGAAAACTACTGAATCGATCGGCGTGAAAATTTGCATGCAGGGGTTTTTGGGGCCGAGGAAGATTCTTATGTTAGTTAGAGACCCCTCCTCTCCTGAGAGGGGGGGCTTCCGTACAAATGAAAAACAAATTTCTGCATAACTAGAGAACTAACCAAGCAATTGGAACCAAATTTGGCATGTGGATATTTTTGGAGGCAAGAAATTTTTCTATGGTGAATTGAGACCCCTCCCCTCTTTAGGAATGGAAATATGACCCCTCTCCCCTTTAAGAGGGGGGGCTTCCATACAAATGAAATTCGAATTTCCTCTTATGTCGAGAACTAATCAAGCAAATAGAACCAAATTTGACATGTGGGGATTTTCGGAGGCAAGAGTTTTTTTATGATGAATTAGAACTCCTCTTCTGTTTAGGAGGGGGGCTCTCGTAATGAAATACACATTTCCTCATAACTCGAGAATTAAACAAGCAAATGGAACCAAATTTGACGTATGGGGGTTTTCGGAGGCAAGAATTTTTTTTGATGAAAGGGCCCCACCCCTGTTTATGATGGGGGGCTCCCATAAAACTGAAATACAAATTTCCTCATTACTTGGCGAAGGGAACTAATGAAGCAAATGGAACCAAATTTGGCATGTGGGGTTTTTCGGAGGCAAGAATTTTTTTTATGAATTAGGGCCCCGCCCCTCTTTAGGAGGGGGGCTCCCATACAAATGAAATACAAATTTCCTCATAACTCGAGAACTAATCAAGCAAATAGAACCAAATTTGGCATATGGGGATTTTCGGAGGCAAGATTTTTTTCTATGATGAATTAGGGGCCCTCCTCTGTTTAGGAGGGGGGGCTCCCATACAAATGAAATACACAGTTCCTCATAACTCGAGAACAAATCAAGCAAATGGAACCAAATTTGGCATGTGGGGGATTTCCCGAGGCAAGAAATGTTTCTGTAATGGATTAGAACCCCTCCCATGTTTAAGAGGGGAGCCTCCCATACAAATGAAATACAAATTTCCTCATAACTTGAGAACTAATCAAGTAAATGGAACCAAATTTGGAATGTGGGGGGTTTGGAAGGCAGAAATTTTTTCTATGATGAATTATGACTGTTGCTCTTCGGTGGAACAAGCAAAATGGACTGTAGGGCTTCTGTCGGAAGAAGCAAACAAGGCGACGGAATAAGGATTCCTGGTGGACACCTTGCTTTCACAGGATCACTACTTGCAGAGCACTAGGTTGCTTCTGCAGACTCGCTGGGATGGAAACACTTGCACTAGAGTCAGGACTATTACTGTTCTTCACTTTTGGACTACACTGCTAGTAAAACACTGGTACTGGTTATCGAATATAAACGCGGTATATTTCACTTAAAACTTAAAACTAACGTACAAGGAGCGCTGTCCTAACCTAAAGTGTACAAGTCGCACAAGCGATTTATTAAAATACATAATGTTGTACATAAGTAAATACCCCCACCACTTGCGTTCGATGTTCCACGGGAGTTCCATTAAATGGTGCAAATTCATATTGGAACAAAAACGGCTGCGCAGATAAAGTTCCAACTAGATCGTTGTCGACTAAGCGGGTGCAGTACAAATGTCGCATCGGTAAAGCAGAAGAAAGGCACGTTGGTTAAACAGGACAAATGTCGCTACAGTGGGTGTAAACAAATGTCGATAATGCAAAAGTATGGTTATCGATGTTGCAGAAACAAGATGAATGTCGATAATATTGCGATGATAAAACAGTTCAACTTCCAACTGGAACATACTCCACCCCGTTGAAATATCTTTTCAATTCATTCCTTGCCAATATTATACCTTTTTAGATTAGCATTTATCATGCAGCAAGCAGCTTTGTTGTCTTCAATCGGCAAGATTGATAATTTGGTAATCGGGCGACGAAAAGTGGTGTTTTCACTGCGAACGTCTGCAGCGCGTACTAAACCGTCGGTGCCTGGATAAGTTTTAGTTACTGACCCCAATTTCCATTGAAGCGGTGGCAAGTTTTTATTGTGAATCAAGACAATCGTTCCTGGAATGATGTTTGTATTTACCTTCCAATTTTTCTTCCTAGGTTGAAGACTGCTAAGATAGTCCCTGTTCCAGGCCTTCCAGAAATGTTCTCGTAACATCTGTAAATGCTGCCATTTGTCCAATCGATTAACCTTAATGTTCTCTAAGGAGGGCTCCGGAATTGCCGTCAGTGGACGACCGATAAGATAGTCTGCCGGTGTTATTATTTTAATCTGGTCCGGATCCAATGTGGTTGCGAAGAGAGGACGTGAATTCAGGACCGCTGCAATCTCCGTCAGAACAGTTGCAAATTGTTCGAAATTGAGAGATGTGTTTCCCAATACTTTCTTTAAATGAATCTTGGTACTTTTTACTCCTGCCTCCCACAAACCACCAAACTCTGGAGCATCCGGTGGTATGAAATGCCATTCAATAGCCTTTGACAAACAGAAATATTCGATATTATGTGCTTGCTGCTCTCTTTGAAACATCTGGTACAGCTGATTTAATTCATGTGAAGCGCCACGAAAATTAGTACCGTTATCTGAATGCAATTGCTGAACGATACCTCGACGACTGATGAACCTCTGAAGGGCTGCCAAAAACGCATTAGTTGACATGCTTGACACTAACTCCAAATGTATTGCTCGTGTAACCATGCATACGAAAACTGAAATATAAGCTTTCACTGTAGCTCCCTTCCGTACACCTTGTTTGATAAAAAATGGTCCAGCATAATCCACACCGGTTACAGCGAAAGGCGGTGCGGGCGTTACTCTATAGGCAGGAAGGTTACCCATGTACTGCGATGTTTCTGTCGGTCGCACCCTGAAACATTTAATGCAGGCAGGGACTATTATTGGGCAAAATGATTTGGTGCATAGAAGCAAATGGAAGTTTAGAGTGTTGAACTCGCCCTCCAACTCTTAGCAATCCATCCACTAAAATCGGACCGAGAGCGGCTAGTTTCTTACACATCCTACCAGATTTTACTCTCATAATTTCATCACTATACTCAAGCTTTTGAGCAACCTTGAAGATCACAAGCAAAGCCTTTCTTTGTTCGTCGATTGTTGGTAATTCCTTGAAGACTCGTGCCGCTGGATCTCGTTGCTTACAGTTATGAATAAATCGCAGCATCAGAGCGATGATGCGTTGCAATTTTCTAAATGAACTATATTTTGAAAACACAGCTAATGGTTGTTCCTTCGTTACAGGTAGGGCGGTGACTAAAGATTTCATCTCTGGAAGTTCACTGTTTGGAAGTTCTACTGGGTCCGACAACTGATCATATGCTGACGCAAGAAAAGATGGCCCATACCACCATAACGTGTTATTTTCTAGCTCCTTGGGCATTTGACCTCGAGAAAGAATGTCGGCAGGGTTCTGCGATGAGCGTACATACTTCCAGGAAAAATCTCGTGTTGTTGATTGTATCTCGGCTACTCTATTACGAACGAATATATCTAGCCTTTCGGTAGGTTTCTTTAACCAGCTCAAAACAATTTGGCTGTCTGACCAAAGAACCACTTGCTGGAAAGAAATATTTATGGTCGGATATACCTTGGCGACGAGGCGACCAAGTAACCGTGCTGCGCTCAACTCTAACCTGGGTATTGTTACCTTTTTCAATGGTGCCACGGTTGATTTACTGCAAAGCAGCTGTAGTTGCGCCGACTCATTGGAGTGAATACTGCGGACGTAAACACATGCTCCGTACGCCTGTTCGGAAGCATCAGCAAATCCATGAAGTTCAAGAACACTGCAGTCGTCTGAAATTACGCGCCTTGGAATGCGAATATCATTAAGTTGAGGAAGAGCGTTCTGGAACTGTTTCCATCTTAACTGGTGCTCTATGTCGACTGGTTCGTCCCAACCGACCTTGCTGCGCCATAAATCTTGCATCAGTATCTTAGCCAATACAATTACGGGAGAAACGAGTCCTAACGGATCAAATAATCTCGCGATTCCAGAAAATATTATACGTTTGGTCGGCACATCAAAGGATTGATTCGCTTCAGAAGGCTTCGATAAAAACATGAACTGATCAAACTGCGGATCCCACATTATTCCTAAAACCTTAATAACTGTGTTCGTGTTGGTGTCTGCTAAAACCTTTTTTTGTTCCCGTTCGTCAGCAGGAATATATGCCAGTAGTTCGTCCGAATTCGAGCACCATTTATGGATTGGAAAACCACCACTTGCTAATAGTTGCTTGACCTGCCTTTGTCGCTCTAATGCCAATTCTAATGTATCATCGCCTGAAAGGACATCATCAACGTAGAAATCGTTCATTGCAGTAGCAGCTCCCATTGGATAATTATTTATTTCATCGTCTGCTAGCTGCTTCAGGCATCGTGTCGCTAGGAATGGAGCACTTGCTGTTCCATATGTTACTGTCGTCAATTCTAAAACCTTCAAGGGTAATTCTGAACCTTCTCGCCAGAAGATTCTTTGCAAACTGGTTTGGCTAGAATCTACAGAAATTTGGCGATACATTTTGCTAATGTCTGCGGTGAATGCATATTTATGTTTACGGAACCGTAATACTATGGAGAACAAATCAGATTGAACAGTACCACCTACCATTTGGACATCATTTAAAGACAAACTGGAACTTGAAGGCTTAGCAGATGCGTCGAAAACAACCCTGCATTTTGTCGTAGTACTGTCTGGACGAATTACGGCATGGTGAGGCAAATAACAATTTCGCTGAGCTGGAAGATCCTTCCGCTCGTCAACTTGCTTGCAGTGGCCAAGACTTTCGTATTCTTGTATGAATTTTACATATTGCTCCCGAAGCGCTGAGTTACGAGAAAAACGATGTTCTAGCATATAAAATCGCTTTAATGCAAGATCTCGGCAGTTGGACAGATGAACAACATTCTCCTTCAACGGCAGCTGAACGATAAACCGTCCTGAAGAATTACGCTTATGTGTGGCACGAAAATGCTCCTCACATTCCTGCTCCTCTGAAGACAAAACTGGTGCTTCGGCGACATCTTCTATTTCCCAGAAACGTTGCATAGCTTTATGAACGTCTTCAACGGTTATCTTATGAGAATACACGGAGTCAGCTTCGACTAATGGCTCATATACTTCTCCAGTTACAACCCAACCAAGTCGAGTTTCGCGGAGTTCTGGATAATTCGCTCCAAGCTTATGCTGACCTGGTTTCAGCAATGCAAAGAAATGACTGTTACCTATAAGCAAATCGACCGCTTGCGGAGCGTTGAAATAAGGATCGGCTAACTGGAATTCTGGAGGTATACACCAGTTGCGAGTATCAATAAACGAGCTTGGTATTAAACCGGTTACTGACGGTGTTACGATGCATTCTAGGACTGTTCGAAAATCGTTGTTGGTTGACAAAATCTCCACATTGGCCTTTTTGTCGCTTTTGCTTGCCTTGTTATTAACACCAGCAATCAAAACACTGGTGGGAAAAGTTTTCAAGCCGATCAAATCAACCATTCGTTTAGAGATAAGGTTGACTTGCGATCCACAATCTAATAAAGCGCGACAAGAATGAGCCTTGCCTCGACGATCGACGATGTTGACCATTGCCGTTAAAAGCATGACTGTCCGCTTAGCATTGGACTTGGCGATTGAACAAGTTGTTGCTACAGCATCGCTAGTATTAAATATTAATTTCTGCACTGGATGCTAGTACAGGAGAACGATCAAATTGTGGCTTACCGGTAACTGATGGATTTGAATTCTGATATCTCGATGATCTCCACACGCTATCATCATGCAGCTGCGTGTGATGACGCATTCGACATTTTTGGCACATTGAGCTGGGCAAGCGGAACTATCGAATCTTCTATCATCGCAGCGATACGCTGAATCTTCGCTTGCGCTTGAGATTGTTGACGAGAAAGAACCGTTATCCTTTTGTCAACAGCACTTGTAGAAGGGCGCTTCGCGCCTTCATCGAAACCATGGAAACTTTCACTTTCACTATCACTTGCATCTTTATCATTGGGCGACTTAGCCCCTTGCGACCCCTGTGGGCTATGCGTTATTGGCATTTTTGTTTTTCACTTCACTAACGTGTTTATTCTTCGGGTTCGTTTTCACTTTTCACTCAAACTAGCAGCGTATCCAATGGCAAGGAGGAATAACCGGCTCGGAGATCCGGCTCGAAAGACCATATGTTCCTCTTCGGTGGAACAAGCAAAATGGACTGTAGGGCTTCTGTCGGAAGAAGCAAACAAGGCGACGGAATAAGGATTCCTGGTGGACACCTTGCTTTCACAGGATCACTACTTGCAGAGCACTAGGTTGCTTCTGCAGACTCGCTGGGATGGAAACACTTGCACTAGAGTCAGGACTATTGCTGTTCTTCACTTTTGGACTACACTGCTAGTAAAACACTGGTACTGGTTATCGAATATAAACGCGGTATATTTCACTTAAAACTTAAAACTAACGTACAAGGAGCGCTGTCCTAACCTAAAGTGTACAAGTCGCACAAGTGATTTATTAAAATACATAATGTTGTACATAAGTAAATACCCCCACCACTTGCGTTCGATGTTCCACGGGAGTTCCATTGAATGGTGCAAATTCATATTGGAACAAAAACGGCTGCGCAGATAAAGTTCCAACTAGATCGTTGTCGACTAAGCGGGTGCAGTACAAATGTCGCATCGGTAAAGCAGAAGAAAGGCACGTTGGTTAAACAGGACAAATGTCGCTACGGTGGGTGTAAACAAATGTCGATAATGCAAAAGTATGGTTATCGATGTTGCAGAAACAAGATGAATGTCGATAATATTGCGATGATAAAACAGTTCAACTTCCAACTGGAACAATGACCCTCTCCCTTTTAAGAGGGGAGGTTCCTATACAAATGAAATACGAATTTCCTCATAACTCGAGAACTAATCAACCAAATGGAACCAAATTTGGCATGTGGGGGATTTTGGGATCTTGAATTTATTTTATTTACAGATTTACAATTTACAGAAATTTTTGCGCAACTCAAAAACTAATCGAACTCGAGAAATTTGAGACTCTTCCATAAAATATTAGTCAATAACAAGACCACAAAAACTATCTATAGTAACACTAGATCAGTGGTGCCCAGACATAGGCGTGGTGCGGGCCATATCAAATCACCCCACGAGTTCGCGGGCCGCAATGACCTCTGACGATTCCGCGCATAACTAAATGTGACATAGGCGGCAGCAAAAGCCGACTTTTAGGAGTCACCACAAGATTTAAACTGGAAAACAATCAGATCTACAATATGCACGAGGTATTACGACTGATCTGAGTGACCTTTGTCATCAAAAAAATTATTCATAAGTCCGTCATCCCCCAAACTAGTCCGCGGGCCGCAGGAATCATCACGAAGGACGGCATGCGGCCCGCGGGCCGCGGTTTGGCCATCACTGCACTAGATCATTCAGGGCGAGACGGCCGCAAGTGTTGCCGGCGAACCGCCGTTGAAAGCGCCGGCCACTGGAGGGGTTATTTGTTTTCCTAGGCCTACTGACCTCTATTACTTTCCTTCAGTTGGGTCCGAACGAGCGACAGCGAGTAAGGAGAGGATCACCCTTGTGAAGTTTTCCGTGAAATGGCACATTCCGCTTAAGGTTTTTCGCGAAATGGTATTCGGCGAAATGTTATACAATCACGACGAATATTACTATCCGCTTTCTGGCTAAGCAATGAGGGGAATTGTTTTCTACTTTACTGTGAGGAAAAATTGTAAATTGTGTGCAAATTTGTATATTAAACTACCCATCCCAAGTAACCAATAAGCATTAACAGTGCTTTATATTAATACGGGTCATCGAATTTAACTCTTGCAGTGGGCAAATTTCGACTGTATGTCATAGAAAACATTCGCAGCTTTCGGTCTACTTAATTGTTGGTTATATGCTATCCTTACTCGCTATCGCTCGTTCGGACTAAACTAAAAGATAACCCCTACTAGTCCGTAAACCTAGGAAAATACATGTATTCAAATAGCTGTGGTTTAAATAGATGCGGGGGGTTGCCCCCGTCTCGTGTTTAATTCTTAGTTAGGTGGTGCTGGTAGAGTCAATACGATCATTGCTTTATCTGCAAATTCTCTTTCGCACAAAAGGATCATTGCACATGCGCATCTCAGTGAAGAAGAAATTGAAGCAGAAGAAATGTCGAGTGAAGAATGTGACGAATTAAATTTTCAGCGAGTCCGTGTGAGAAAGTTGAAGACGTAAACTTTTTGCCATATCTTCGACTACCAACAACAAAAGGTTATTTAAATATTTTAGTTGACACTGGCGCAAACAAATCGTATTTGAATCCGGAACATGTCAAAAATGCAAAAACGATCAAACAATACGCCGTCGTTAAGAATAAGAATGGAACCTTTGAAATTGATAAAATGGTAAACGTGAACCTTTTCCCAGAAGCAGGTGATGAAAAATTGCCTTTCCATGTATTTCGTTTCCATAAATTTTTTGATGGACTTTTAGGCTATGAAAACCTTGCCATCCCAAAAGCCAAAATTAATACTAACAATCATGCGTTAATTATTAAAAACCAAATCTTTTCGTTTTCTAAATACCGCGTAAATTCAGTAAACTTTCACGATCAGAAGGAAAACCTTTTTGAAATATGCACAACAGCAAACGGTTCTTTCCTCATTGATAGGGACATTTACCTCACAAACAAAATAATACTTAAACCGGGAGTGTACGAAGCGATAAACAATAAAGCCACGGTGCATCTCGTAGCGAAAGAAAAGAATGTGAAATGCTCTCTTAGGCCGTTTGCATGTGAATGTTTTTCAATGACGCAGGAGGAAAAAGATTTCAAACTTAATTTTCCTGCTGAACATATGAATAAGGAAGAGAGGAGGCTGCTAAGCAAGACTTTGAAACCGTACAAAGATGTTTTCTTCGCGGAGAACGATAGATTAACGTTCACCCACGAAGTCAAACACAATATTAAAACCACTGATGAATTACCAATTCATCAGAAAACTTACAAATATCCATATCATCTTCGAGAAGAAGTCTCGACGCAGATTCAAAAACTGCTTGAGAGTGGAATTATTAGGGAGTCCTCTTCTCAATGGACGTCCCCTATTTGGGTGGTACCCAAAAAAATTGATAACTCGGGTAGACGTAAGTTTCGCATAGTGGTCGACTATCGAAAACTCAACGAGAAAACCCCGGCAGATCGATATCCGATCCCCGAAATTAGTGAAATACTAGACAGACTTGGTAAAGCACAATACTTTACGGTTCTAGATTTGGCAAGTGGTTTTTACCAAATTGAGGTGAACCCCAAAGACGTGCCAAACAAGGCATTCAATATTGACCACGGCAAATACGAATTCGTTCGTATGCCGTTCGGGCTGAAAAACGCCCCAGCAACATTCCAACGGCTGATGGACTCGGTGTTAAGGAAACACCTAGGCATACGCTGTTTTGTATACATGGATGATATCATTATCTATAGTATTAATTTACAAACTCATTTGAGTGATATACAAAAGATTCTTCAAACTTTAAGAGAAGCTAACCTGAAAGTGCAATGTGACAAATCCGAATTCTTGAGAAAAGAAGTTGAGTTTTTAGGACATCTGGTCACAATAGAGGGTGTTCGTCCGAATCCTCAAAAGATTGAATCAATTAAATCCTGGCCTTTGCCGAAAAATCGAAAAGATTTGAAATCATTTTTAGGGACCATCAGTTACTACAGACGGTTTATCCCTCGCTTTGCCCATATTGCAAAACCAATGACCTCACAATTGAGGAAAGAAGTGAAAAATATCAACATTAGCCCCGAATATGAAAAAACATTTGAACTACTTAAAGACATCATGTCTAGTAATCTGCTTCTCACTTATCCTAATTTTGAGGAACCGTTTATTCTGACAACGGATGCCTCAAATGTCGCTATTGGTGCCGTCCTATCCCAACTTGTGAACGGAGTTGAACGACCTATAGCGTATTTATCCAGAACATTGTCGAGAGCGGAGGAAAATTACTCTGCCACCGCCAAAGAACTTCTCGCAATCTATTTTGCAGCAAAGACATTTCGACCTTATCTATACGGAAAACAATTTACAATTTATACTGATCACGAGCCGCTCACGAAAGAACTGAAGCTCACAGATGCTACAGGAAGGGTGACGAGACAGCGCTTGTATCTTGAACAATTCGATTTTAAAATTTTATATAAAAAAGGTAAACAGAACGTCGTAGCGGACGGCCTATCCAGGATCCCAAAGGCGGAAATCAACAACCGGGAGATGGAGAACGAGGTTTACGAGGACGACAACCTGTATGGAACTTCACCTGTGAATAGGTTTAAAAATCAAATCTTTTTTAGGGTAACCGATAATAAACGAAAAAGCCCGTACTTATTGGTTCAAATTTTTGCAGGTTACACCAGGCACGTTTATCACCGACCATACTACGATGAGGAAAGTCTGACCGGATTCCTTAAGGAACATATCAATCCAAAGATAACAAATGGTATATTCGCACCATTGGAGGTGGTGAGACGCTGCACAAAGGTTGCGGACAAAATTTTTCGGAAAAAAGTCAAAATTGAATATTGTAATCTGAAATTTCCGGACATAATTGAACCAAGGGAACAAGAGGAATTTATTAAGCGAAGTCATAACTTCAGTCATCGAAGTTGTAAAATTGTTTACGACGAAATTAGTAAATCCGTCTTCTTCCCCGGACTTTACAAACAACTGCAAGACTTTTCTAGAAATTGTGAGGACTGCAGACTAGCAAAATATGAAAGACATCCATTTAAAATTCCGATTACAAGACGTATGTATGACAGACCATTCGACATTATCTACATGGACGTTTTTATAAAAGAGACTGAAAAATTCCTTACCATAGTCGATGCATTTTCGAAATTTGCACAACTATACAAAATTGAAAATGAACAAACAGAAACGATCATTGAGACGTTGACACGTTATTTCTCAACTTTCGGTATTCCAAAGCAAATCACATGTGACCAAGCATCAAGTTTTCGTAATCCGACAATGACAGAATTTTTAACCGACCTGGACATATCAATACACTTTGCAAGCTGTAGCAACAGTAACGGAATTGTTGAAAGATTCCACAATACTTTCATTGAAATGTATCAAGCAAACCGAAGAAAAACAATCGAGCTAAACCTATATGTAGGGCTAAAACTTATTGTAGCACTATATAACGAAACCAAACATTCCACAACGAAGCTGGCCCCTAGGGAAATTGTGTACGGAACTTCCAGTTCACTTAACAAACTCAAAATTTCGAATGACCATAGTAGGAAAATTCAAACAGCTTTAGATAACATTGAAATGACTGTCAAAAAGCATAATTCCAAAATTCTTTGTTTAAGCGAGGAAGAGTATAAGAATATTGAAACACAAAAAGTATACGCAAAATGCAAAGGGAAAGCAACATTATACAACAATAGATATAAAGTAGCAGAAATAACTGACCAATCTCCCAAAACGATTACTGATCAAAATCAAGTGAAAACTCATAAAAAAAATTTAAAACGAATTTTGTAATTTCAGGCTACTCTTGCTGACGAAAGGACAGGCGGACATATATATACGCGACATAAGGCAAAATCCCATTGTGATACTTCCTATAAGAACAGCCAGAATTTGCAACAGCTATCTGAGAATTATACACCCAATCGATCTAGATCCAATAGAACTAACCATCAACGATCTCTATTTAAAAGCTCAAGAAAAAATTGTTAACGATAGAGTTCTTAATCCCATTATGAGATCAAAAATTGAAAAATTATCCCTATCATTCAGAAAGATTAAAATCGTAGAAAAACGAGTAAAGCGATGGAACAGCTTAGGAACAGGATGGAAGTATATTTCAGGAAGCCCAGACGCTGACGACTTAAGACTAGTGAACGCGACAATTAATACAATAATCGATCAGGAAAATAATCAGATTAAAATTAACTCTGGACTAGATGTTAGGATCAGGAATATTACATATAGCATTAACTCACTCATCTCGAGATACAACGATCTTTCATCGGACGTCAACGAAGGGTTTTCATCTATAAACCTACTGCTCAATATCGACGAACTCACTCAGCAGATAGAGACTATAGGAGAAGCCATAACCTTGGCTCGTTGGAACATCCCTAGCAGTCGCCTGATTAGCCTAAAAGAATTGACCGTCGCTCAAACTATGTTGAAAGAACAAGGATTGGATATAGCCACAGCGGAGAGCGTACTAGAGATTGCACGAGCATACGTTATAACAACGAAGAATTCTATAAGGTACATCCTGAGAATACCCAAGCTAACGAACGAAATCTATTCTCTCTACCAGATCGAACCAACAATATCAAACGGAACCAGAATTCATTTAGAAGCAAACTATTATTTGAACGGAACAACGCCTTACTCTACAAGATCAACATGTGACCGGAAAATAGACCATCTCATATGTCATTCTAATCAGCTCGAACCACCATCGAAATGCATCCAAAAATTGATGAGCGGTTCGTCAGCACATTGCCCGATGGAGAAAATTTATGGCCATAACATAATAAAACGAATCAATGACGCTACAATAATCATCAATGAGGCGAACATCGTCTTAAAATCTAACTGCAGCATGCATAATAGCAGACTAGAAGGATCGTACCTCATCCAGTTCTCAAAATGTGCAATATTGCTAGATGGCGAACAATTTACCAACACTAACGTGGAAATTCCCAGCAAAGCTTTCATTCCAACTACCGGATTGAAGGTAAACACTACTAACATGGTAGATCGCATCCCTCTAGAATATTTACAGGTACTCCATATGGCGCATCGAGACTACATCCACCACCTCAATCTTACCAGTGAAAGCATCCACACCAAGATTCAGCTGCTTCATTGGATATCTTTTGGCTCAATTTCGGTGTCAACCCTCGTTGTGATCGGAATTACGCTAAGCTGTGTCGTCAAAATACTATTGACCAAGAAGGCAACTATCGTTATTCAACAAGGCAATCAGGAGACGGACAACAAGGATGAAGCTAATCCATTAGGCGGATCAACGCGAAGCATCAACATGGATCACCCGACCAGGCAACCAAGATTCATTACACAATAGCGGAGGATCGTGAAAGTCGAGGACGACTTTTCTTCAAAGGGGGGAATCGTTATGTTGGCGTATCGTGACAACGTGGCATATCACGCCACATGTTTGCACCAATAAAGGTGCAGGTAGGATAATTTAGCTATGTAAGCATATTTAGCAATAAAACCGCTTGCGCGTGAGGTGCTAATCCTCTTTCATCGCGCAGCAGTCTTGTGTTGTAAGTTTTTAAAAAGAATACCGAATCACTTTGGTAGTTTTGTTAGGCGACACGCATTTGTTGCCAAATTCGAAATCCTACTGTATTATATTCAACTACTGTTAATCTAATTTCCACGGAACAAACGCTTGATAAACTAGTAAAAAACAATAATGTTCATTATTCCGGGCGACGCCTTATTTCAGCTGTTGGTCTAAAGCTGGCGGTTTCCTAGAGAAACGTACAGAACATTTGCGAAACAAACGTTTGAATGTATACTCTCAAGCATTCAAACATTGTTGAAGAAAATGTGCATATTTTGTTGAGAGATTGTTGACTGTAATACCATTTTTGCATGGAATTAGGAGCCAAAATTAGCCGAAAAAAATTAGCGCGCCTCGCGGTAACGTCTAATTGTGATCTCTGATGTGCTTAGCTTCAACGCCCATATAATTTGTAACCTCGAAACACAAAGCGTTGCTTTTCAGGCAACCTGTAACCTCGAAACACAAAGCGTTGCTTTTCAGGCAAATGGTAAATTCGGGCAAACGGATTTTGGGGAAGCAGCACATTTGAGGAAATGGTTTTCGGGGAAGTAGTACATTGGAGAAAATGGTTTTCGAGGAAGTAGCACATTCGAGGAAATAGGTTTCGGGAAAGTATCCTTCGGATAACTTGGTTTCATGGAAATGGTTTTCGAGAAAATGTTGTACAACTATTCTCGGCTCCTTTTTCAAAAGAACGTAAGTATTTAACAATGAGAGATACTTTCACTTGACTTTTCATGTCTCCTCTCTTTCGCTTATCACGGGCAACGCAAATGTATTAACACGTTAGCTTTGCAAGAATCGGTTGTCGACGTCACTATAGTTAGCTAAGTGTTAAGAAGCTTACTACTGTAATAATCGGAAGGTAGGGACAACAAGAATCTTTCAATGTTACCTGTCTTTTTGAAAAAATAACTGAGAATTCCTAATCGCGTTCGTTCATAGTGAAGTGCGGTGCGGAAAGGTGACATTTCAAACTTACAAGTTCCTTTTCACGACCGTACAGTAGTATAGGGAAATTAACTCTTATTCGGTTTGCTTACACATTTTGGACTTAGGCGCTTTTAAATTGATGGTCAAACATTTACCTACCTCTTGTATTTTCATATACGGTTCTTGGACGTCTCGAACTGGATCCTGCACATATTCTCGTATTACATTTGAGACAGCTTCAGCGATTAAAGACTCATTTTGTACTTCATTTAGAAAATTTTGGAATTCCTGTAATGTAACTATTTCATTTTGTGAATGCAGCATATTACTTTCGATGTATTCATGTATGCTGTTTGGCGCTGTCATTAATTTCTGGTAAAGACGAACGAAATCATCGAATCCGAGTTCGATTCGCCGGCGAGTGTCTACTTCATTAAAGATTTCATTTAATTTAGCTGTTGTTATTTTGCAATTGACCTTTGGTAGAAACGATTTCACTTCTTTTAAACTCACTGCTTCGCGCGAGTTCTCCATAGCATAAAATTCCCTTCTCAGCCACCGCTCAACTTTTAACCAGTATGGAGCATTGAGAGTGTCTGCTATCATGTGTTTAAGACCTTTAATCCACATTTCGCATTCTTTTTCTGAGAGAGCTAGGATCAATTGAGAATGAAATCAATTATTGCACATGGTTATAAATTCAAACCTTCATACCAACAACCGATAGCGAGCGTAACTTAAACTCATTTCCGTAGAAAACGACGAAGCACTTTCGTAAGTCAATTTTCTTTGCTTCGTCTGCCCATTTTTCAAAATCTTTAGAAGCCTTTCCAAGACGAACTTCTTTTACTTCGCGAAGTTCGAACGCCCCTTCAAAGTTAGATCTACTATTTTGCCCAGGTGAAGACCATGTTACCTTGTTTTACAATAAAAATTATAAAAACATTAAAATTGGAATATACTTTAACAAATACCTGACGCGTTTCTCTATGTAACATTAAGGTTTTCTTTTCAGGCTTTCTCCGCGCATAAAATTTCTGAATTAAGGTTCCTCGTTCCAGGCTGCAGATGATTTGTTCCATCTCGCCCAGTGCCGGAAGGCCAAAACTAAAGCTCATCTAATATATAAAAAACTAGCTGGCAGGCAATCAGTTTACGTTCTTGAACTATATGCAAATTAACTTTGGTTTTGGTGTTAACCGTGTTGTGTGTTGATCTGAATGACAGTTTAATGTTTTTATAACACAGGTGTACACGCTTAAAAAAATTTACTCATTTGCACAGAAGGTTAACGTACAGTATCCCCCCGCTAATCCGACACCCAATAATCCGACGACTCAATAGTCCGGATCTCGCTAATCCGGAAAATTCCGAATTAAAACGTATTGTACTTGACTTCTTTCAATCGAACACTACCTTCGTTTGGCTTCTCCGTTAAAGTCAGAATGGTACGCTTTCTAACTAAATGGAAATGGTACACGGTGCTGCTTCTAACTACGTTCACTGTTGCCATGGCTATAATATTTTCATTGCTATTCTCAATAGGCTGATATGCTTGCGCTTATTTCGACACTAACTAAGAATTTCAAAGTATTTTGTTGACGAAATTGAGTATTACCGCGTATAAAACATAGTTATTGCGTACTTACGACAAATATTTTCAAAAATTTCCGGAGTTGTTTACGTATGGATGTAAACAAAACCACATTTCAAACTCACACTGACGTCAGTTTGACTGTCGGATTATCAAGTCAAAATTCGCTAATCCGGCTATAAATTTGTCGGATTAGCGGGGCGGTACTGTAATATTACCGGAGTGATTCGCGATATGGGCTCAACTGGCAAATTGTAAACAAATCGTTTTATTCACCCCATCGACAGGCAACCATGTTTTCGCTGCCAACATCTCGTGTGTGCGAAAATGATATAGCATGTCAGCACTGCGTTTCACTCAACTGCCAGCAGTCTGATTTGGGCCCGTTGTCAAATTTTGAGCCCACGACATGTTGTCGCTGACGTTTACTGCAGCTCGTTATAGGGTGTTTGCAGAGTGCATATGTATTGGAGAGCTGTTGGGCAGGCAAAAGTGACAGCTCCATATAAACTATATGGGCTGGGAAGGGCGAGACTTTTTAAATCATTTAATTTCTTCATTTAAAACAGAAATTACTATTTGCGTTTTATGTATAGCAAGGTAATATATCTGTTTACTAAATAACAAATCAATTTTCAACAAACAAGCTAAAACGTGGTAGAAATGACCAAAAATATAACTATCAACTATGTTAGCGAGATAAAACTGAACAAATATCGACAACCAGCGATTGCTTTCGGCCAAGAAAACAATAAATTATACTAAAATGACAATAAACAATAAATTATGCTACATTCAGTTATTTTGAACTTGGCCTATGCGGCATGCTGCATCCAAAAGCCGTATTTTTGATTTACCGATTTAATGCGAATTCACTGCAATATTAGTTTCTAAATGTAAACATACACGGAGCGAAAAAGCTCCAGTTTGTTTCAAACAAAATGATTGTTGTTTTAAGCCTCAATAAAATATTTTTATAACAACCTGAAAATATTGTTGTTTCCAAACGAGATTCTGTTTGAATCAAGTAAATAACAGTTTTGAATTAAAAGTAAAATATTTTCAAATTTGAAGTTGACATTGATGTAACAATAAATATTTTCATTTCAATCATACATTTCAGTTTGAAACAAAACGAAATTTTTGTTTGTGCGTAAAACAACCATAAATATGGTTGAAACTACATTTTTATTCTCCGTGTATATATCGGAGCACATTTCTTGGTTGATTCAAACATTAATTGTTTTAAATGGATAAATAGTTTTCGAAAAAATTATCATTTTATCCAACGGGTTTTTGCTGCATCGAATAGGAAAAGATGCAATGTGTGCCTAACAGACGTCTTGCATGTGTGTGTAGCAAAAGCCCTATAGAGATGTCGATGGGGTGGTTTTATTACACCATCAACCTTAGAAAGACTGATAATATCACAAACTATACAGACAACACGCGAACGATTTTTCCAGGTACCAGAAGGGACGTGAGAAAGTAACTCACCGTCCCTTCACAAGAACTCATTTGTTTCACTATTTAAATTCACCGGTAGGTTATCTAGCAACGGTAAACAAACGTTTTTGGTAACCATGTAAAACCATAAGGCCAGCAAACAATTTATTTTACGCAAATTTCGTGATGGCGGCCGCATATTTGTTGAAATAGCTAGTGTTTTTCCATCTTCAAAAAGATGGTTATACAATTTCTAAACAGAATCGGTCGAATTGGATTGGAATTGGTTGCGGACGTTGGTTGGACATGTGGTGAATTCGGCGTCATATAGAATGTGGATGGTGGACATCGGACAGTGACCAATTTACTATTACTGGTGTCAAGCAGTCGGTCTCTAGAGAAGGTACGCACTTTTTTGTACCATGAGTGCAACGACCGATCATCTTCAATATTCGATCCCAACCGAGAAATGTTCCAATTGTGTCCGGTAGTAAAGATCTTCAAAACGTGTAATGTCTACGTATTTGCGTATTTTGTTGAATGAGTTGTCAAAGATTTACACCACTTTACACCATACTGGGTCAAGAGTACGACGAACGAGTACTACCTTCGATTATCACGGAAGTGTTGAAGGCGGTCATAGCTCAATTCGATGCCGGCGAGTTGATCACGCAGCGAGAAATGGTTTCGCAGGTTTCGGATGATCTTACCGAACGTGCCGCACAATTTGGTATTATTCTAGACAACTCCACTACTCATTTCACTATACGGTATAAATGAAACAAGTTGCTTTACAGGAAACTGGAAATGCTCGTTGCATGGTCGAGAAGGCCGAACAGATGAAGAAAGCTGCTATCGTGTTGGCGGAGGGAGACGCCAAAACAGCGGCTTTATTGGCTAAACCTTTTGGCGAGAGCGGTGACGGTTTGGTAGAGTTGCGAAGAATTGAAGCTGCTGAATATCGCGAGGTGTTGTCTATCTGCTTAAGTTGACCCAGTACAGTGACGTTGGAGAGGAACCAGATAGAACAACTACTACTGACTACTAAAAAGTTTTACTTATATGGGAGTCTGGCCAACGGTATTCGCTTATAAAACCAATTAAACTCGTCTGCCAGCTGCACTTTGGGTTCCGAGTAGCTTCTACGATAAAAATTAAATATGCATTGGTTGCTAATATCAGATAAAATGGAAGTTATTAAAAATAAAATTGATTCCTGTATTGTAAAATTGAACTTGTACCAATAAACTGTTATGTAAAAAACCCGAATTAATCCACCTAGCGGTGTGACCTAGCCTTTCTACTGCCACAATAATCATTATTTAATTTCTCAGGAACTTAATTGTAGATGTATAGATGTTATATTAGACAATATTTTTAAATATCCGTTCCGTATTCCTCAAAATCCTTATTTGACCCATTCCAGCGTTACGGGACACAATTAGCACTTATTGTTACCGTGTGAATCGCCTCCTGTTTCACCAATGTTTTGGCGAATATCTTGATGAAATAGTTGTTTAAAAAGTACTTCATTTTCCACTAGAATGCCAGGTATTTGATGAAACAGGAACTGATCTGCATAGTAGGGATAGTGTCCCGTAACGCTGGAATGTGTCATTTGCCAGTAAAATTCACAACGTATTGCGTGGAATAATTATTTTTTCTTTCCTTGGGTGCGTAAATACATGTAAGCGTCATTTAGGTTACTTGATGAACACCTTATTTAGTTTTATAATATTTATAGAAAAATAATGTAAACACAAAAGATTATTTTTACAGACTTGAATGAATATGTATAGAAAATTAGAAATTAACCCTCTAACGGGTCTACAGACGGCCTTAACTTTCGGGCTTCAGAGCCACATACGAAACTTGTTTTGAATTGACAATATGAAGTATTTGTTCATAGCAGATTTTTTGATATTTTGATATTAATACCATGCATTCAAAAGTTAGCATCTTTGAAAAACAAGAGTTCAGAAAAATTATTATTATATTTCGCTTTTGAAGAAAAAGGATATCGACAACAAAATGATTGATCTCAAAATTTTACTATTGGTTTGCTTGGCTTCAATTTTGCAATATATCTGAATTAGAAAAAAATTACTGAATAGAGCATTAGATATGAAAACGAGAAATGAAACTATTTCTTAGCTAGCGCTCCTTCAGATAATTATTTTTGCATGAAAATCAAAACTTAAGCTTCTTTTGAATGTACTTTCATGAAAAGATAGTTATTAGCTTGATCGCATCGTTTTTACAATGTTAGAGGGTTAGGAAAACAAGATGAGGTCGAAAAATAGTGCCAAAGCTGCGCCATAAACATGCTTGAGAATGGGAAATACGATCGATATGATTCCCAGTGCATATCTTTTTTTGATTTATTTATTAAAACATGATACATGACATAAGACATCTGTCCTTTAAAATATCACCAACGAAAACAAATCTTACAAAATTTCTACCGTGCAACGTTTACTTCCTATTTTTCATATAACATTTCTAAGCTCTAGTATCTATGGATTGAAAAGAGCATCTATTGATGCGCAGAATTTGTTTGGAATTTGTACAAATTTATTTGGAAAAATCAACTCACTAGTATTTTTGATTCTATACACCACTATACCAAAAACATTCCATCAAGAAGACTGGCATCTCTTCTTCGCGTCCATACAAATGACGAGTAACAGAAGCAACAGCGCTTCCCTCCCGACAAAAGTTGAAGCTGTGTGTACATGTATTGGTGGGAAAAGAAGTGTGCGAGCGTGGTAAGGCATTGCATACGTGTTTGTGTACATCCATATTCTAATATACACACACTAGTATGTGAAAGTTCAACTTTAACTCGGCAGATAGCATTGCTGTTACTGTCGCTCGACTTTTGGCAGAGTTGCCAGTCTTCTTGATGGGATGTTTTTGACTATACCTACATGCTTAAATAAACTGCTTTTCTTCGCTTTTTGCTTTTCGTGTACAATTGTAAGTAACAGCAAGTGAAGAAAATGACAATTGAAATCTGAAATCAAAGAAAAGAAAAAACTTTGCAATTGAATCCCGCTATTTAATATTTATTTGCAACAGATACGTAGTTCGCCTACGACGTGCAGGCTTCATCAGTGTCTTATTTCAAAGCGTATACGTATCTGTCGCGAATAAATATTAAATAGTGGAATTTAGTCGGTAAAAGTTTTTTCTTTTCTTTAATTTCAGAGTTCGTATTCCACTAAGAGGCTTCAAAAACTTCAGACAATTGACATGTTTCTCACTTTTCTTGAATTTCATTGCAAATTTTAAAATTGCAAATTGTCATCACATACATACATACATACATACATACATACATACATACACACATACATCACACACGTTGAATACAATGAACATTTGATTGATATGTTTTGATTTCACACGTTTTGACGGTTTAATATACGGTGCTTAAATGTTAAAGTTTGAATAACTTTTGAATGAAGTTTCCGATTTTAAATAACTCGGTTTCGTTTGATAGATCTCAGCAGTAATTTTTAAATAATCATAAAATGTGTGATGTTTTTCATTAAATTAATGCTTATATGTTACATAAATATGTTTTAATACTATTTTTTCACATTTCTTTATGTAACTTTCAAGCTACAAGTCCAATCGTCATGAAATTTGGAAGTTAAGGGTTTGCAAAGCTCCTCTTTCATATGCAATCAATTTTGTTCAAATCGGTTAAGAGACCTATGAGATAATGAAGTCCCATATTTTTCGTATTTTTATACATAACTTTTGAACTAAAAGTCCGATCAGTATGAAATTCAATAGCGACCAATGGGACACCTAGACCTTTCATTTGACACTAAGAACATTAAAATCGGTCCAGCCATCTCCGAGAAAAGTGAGTGAGATTAAAAGCGTCACATACACACACACACACACATACACACACACACACACACATACATACACACACACAGAAACTGCTCAGTTTTCGAAACTGAGTCGAATGGTATATAACATTCGGCCCACAGGACCTTCTTTCCATTTCCGGTTTTCCAAGTGATTTCTATACCTTTATACCACAGAGAACAGATTAACAGGCTCGAAGGAAGTAATCGATTTTTTGTGTGTAAAATCTGTCGGCAGCGCCCTCCAGAAATAGTTTGCCAAACGCATCAAAAAATATCCATGTACCTTTATCAATATTTCTTTGTGCTGGAGTTACATAGCAGCGATGGCAGCGACATCAAGATTTAGTTTGCCACTTACTGCTCGAGGGGTGCTCTATTGAAGGATTACTCGTAGATTACATAAAAACCTTTTACACACTTTTTGTCAATTACCTGGTAGTCTGTTCTCTGTGTTTATACCACAGAGAACAGACTACCAGGTAATTGACAAAAAGTGTGTAAAAGGTTTTTATGTAATCTACGAGTAATCCTTCAATAGAGCACCCCTCGAGCAGTAAGTGGCAAACTAAATCTTGATGTCGCTGCCATCGCTGCTATGTAACTCCAGCACAAAGAAATATTGATAAAGGTACATGGATATTTTTTGATGCGTTTGGCAAACTATTTCTGGAGGGCGCTGCCGACAGATTTTACACACAAAAAATCGATTACTTCCTTCGAGCCTGTTAATCTGTTCTCTGTGTTTATACTATATATTTACACGGAAGATAATCTAATAAGTTTGTTTTAAGCAATAATTTGGTTGATAAACAAAGGAAAAATGAAACTGTTTTGAACTAAGTAATGTTGGAAATAAGCTTTGAATTATAAATTATTCTAAATAGTGATTTTGCTTAAAATTACCTAAAATTTACTTAGCGCTAATTAACAGTTTGTCTGTTTCAAACAAAACAAAATTTGTTTCATAACATTTCAATCAACCTCTAATTGGGTTGTTTAGTGCATGAGAAATGTCTCATTTAGACACATTTATGCACGAAGAACACCTCCAGGAACAGATAACAAAATTTATTTTTGCATTTAAATTGTCTACAGCTTCGATATTATAAAAAACATTATTTTAAATTTTTATTAAAAGACACTTGCGTTTATATAATGACGTTCGTGAGTCACGTTGAAAAACATGCATAAGACACGTAAGATGATTTCAACAGGGACAATATTTCATCACTGTGACATCAAGAAATGTCAAAAGCTTTCGCAAACGCGGCGGACTATAGTTGATGTTGAATGTAAGGTTGTCGCAAACTATCAGGCAATCAAGCAGTGAATGTCGCGAATGGTTTTTCGATGGCATGTAGTCTTAAATATTAACCTGACATAATAAACATTAAAAAATTTTTTTTTGACGTTTATACAATAAAAAAAACCAAATGGTTTATGTTTTCTTATTTTTTATGCCAATCTGCGTCATATGCCATTAAAACCCATATACCATTAAACAACCCAATTGTAGCTTAAAACAAACTATCATTTTGGATTATTTCAACAAGTTATGATGCTTGTACTAACTGCAACCCAATTTTTTGTTTGAAATAAACTGAAGTGTTATTTAGGAACAAAAGATTCCAGTGGTTTTGCTTTCTCTCATAAATGCATATATCCCAAATGTCTCAACTTCTGGCTTCTACCTACCGGAATTATTCGCTAGTGGACATCTAGTAAAAAAATCATTTCGATTACGTGCAAGTGTATTATAGAAGCCAAATCTAGCCGTCCTAAATTGATATTGAGGTAAGCATAATTGTTTTTCGTTATACAAACTTTTTAACTAAATGCAAATGCAAATTTTTTGCAGCTTCCATCGTGCAATGTCGCATTTCACCAAAGGAAAAATTATTTATTGTGTGAAGTGGTGTAAAGGTATATGATAAAATTTCTCATTAGATAATAAATATGTATATTATATAAGCAAAGCATTCTTTCTAAAAACAGTTTATTTGAGAAAGCATTTGAGAAACTTCTATTAAAACAACCAGCAAATATTGTAAATGCTAATTAAAAATATGTCGGATTCAAACTACTACGATGCTGATTCTAAATAAAGCCTTATTTACATTCAAAGAAACATTTTATTTGAAATAACCAAATTTTTGTTAAAATAATATAAAGAATTTGGTTAAAATTACCCAATTATACTTGTTAAAATGAATTGTAGCTGCCAGTTTGTAATGATGTAAAATGGCATTTTATTTTAAACAACAAATATTGTGAATATTAACCGAATATTTGTTTGTGACTAAATCAAACTGATATTTTGTTTGAATTAACCTAAATTTGGTTTGTTTTGACCGAAATTTTTTCTCCGTGTATATAGTAGAAAGGCAAAAAGAAACATTACAATGTTGACATCACAGAGAACGAAGGAAGTAATCGATTTTTTGTGTGTAAAATCTGTCGGTAGCGCCCTCCAGAAATAGTTTGCCAAACGCATCAAAAAATATCCATGTACCTTTATCAATATTTCTTTGTGCTGGAGTTACATAGCAGCGACGGTAGCGACATCAAGATTTAGTTTGCAACTTACTGCTCGAGGGGTGCTCTATTGAAGGATTACTCGTAGATTACATAAAAACCTTTTACACACTTTTTGTCAATTACCTGGCAGTCTGTTCTCTGTGTTGACATCACACATGTTTGATTTAATATTTATCTTAGTTAAAAGCCTAGCGATGATCAAGAGATTTGTTTAGTTGTGGTACGATGTTACCTAGCGTGCGAATTTGTCCTGATCCTGGCAGTCATTACGCCGTAATCTTTGGGAGTTGAGACCACTGAAACAGCGGAAAGCGTTGTGAATAAATTATGAAATAACACTGAGCAATCATATCGGAAGATTCAGATTTCCCGATTTTCCCGATCCCCGATTTCCCACCTGGAATAAATCATACCGAAGATTCTGCAGTATAGACTGAAAATGTCATTGCTGCAGATGTGCAAAAAATTTGCTGGTGTTGATATCCATGTCCCGAGTTTCTGGTGCTGACCACTCATAACTACGCTTTTAGCATTTTTGACGCCTGTCCGGGGCTTTCTGTCATACGTCGACGAAGCTTCACGTAAGGAATTGAGGGGTATTCTGACCATTATGCCCGAACTTCGCTACATTCCGATCTACGTCGTGATGAGTGGAAGAAGTTCGTTGGTCCAGGTGAAAGTTGCATCGAGGAATTGTAAAGATTCGTTACCACACACCTTTGATACCTTGGGAGTCTCGCTAGTATCCTACTGCTAATGATTCGCTACTGCGCTAGGATTGTTTGAAGCGCTACATCTTATTGCTATATTTTCAGTGACTAAAAAGTAACGAAAACTAAATATATAACAAAAACTTAATCAATTATTTACTTTTCAATTCGTAAACAGCCATGAAGTCCGTTTCGCACACATGAACCAAAGGAAAACATACAATGTAATTGGGTTGCTTAGTTTTATCGCGAGTGAATTTTTAAATTGTTAGTAGAGTAATAGAGATACACGGAGAATAAAAATGTAGTTTCAACCATATTTATGGTTGTTTTACGCACAAACAAAAATTTCGTTTTGTTTCAAACTGAAATGTATGATTGAAATGAAAATATTTATTGTTACATCAATGTCAACTTCAAATTTGAAAATATTTTACTTTTAATTCAAAACTGTTATTTACTTGATTCAAACAGAATCTCGTTTGGAAACAACAATATTTTCAGGTTGTTATAAAAATATTTTATTGAGGCTTAAAACAACAATCATTTTGTTTGAAACAAACTGGAGCTTTTTCGCTCCGTGTAGATAGTGTTGAGAGCCCTAACGATACGTGAGCTATGCAAGGGACGAAATTCACTCACTTCAAATGAAGCTGGTCCCTGAAAATTTATGCTTTTTGTTCTACGCGTGGTGTCTGTATAGTTTGTGATAGTATCCTTGGAAAGAATCCTTTCTTCTGTTTTAATCGTTAGAATTATTTAAAACAGGTTTTTAGTAATGGGCGATAGAAGTGTTTAATCAAAACGAAAGACAATTTGCAGTTTAGCCCCTCGCATTGTTATGAAGTGACAGGCTTTATTTGCAAATCGTTTTGTAAACAGGCGATAGTAAAGAGCGTAACTGCGTTGTTTTCAAAACACGGGTGCATTGTAAACAGGCGAAACTAAATAAAAAAATCAAAGCATGGCAAAACAGGGCTGGGCGAATCTCATTGTCAAAATGCTTTGAGGCTCATTCCAAGGGGTTCAACTATAAAACTTAAAAGATTTTGAGCTTGAATGCACAAATTTTATGCAGTATTGTTGTGAAATTATAAGATTGATTTATTCTACTCCAATTTATGTCTTCAAACTTGATTTTTATAACTTTTATTTAAATTATGATTTGAAAATGTACTGGCAAACTATCACAGTGAAATTTCTCGTTGTTCCCACTTTGTTAGTTGCGCCCTTAGCGCGAATCACTCCGGAATATGTGTGATTTTCTACAAAAATGTTGCTGATTTCCCACCCCACGATAACTATTTATTATATCATTTCGTGTAATTCGTGTTGACCAAGGGGTTTCCAACAGCAATGATTACTACGCACCTTTGAAAAAAGTTACTTTTGATTACTTTACTGATTACCCCTGATTACTAGTAATCAATCTCTTGTGATTACTATAAAATAATGATGATTACTAATGATTACTTAAGTTTATCATTAATTACTCTATTGATTACCATTGATTATTGTCAATTTCCCACCCTTTCGTACGCGATGAATTATAACCGTCGCGGGCGAATCCGTCGCCAGAATCGTCGCGTGGGCAAATATCGTTTATTTTGTCAAGTAAATCAATAGCTTACGTGCTAGACAAACAGAATATATACTTATAACACAGAGAACAGACTACCAGGTAATCGACAAAAAGTGTGTAAAGGTTTTTATGTAATCTACGAGTAATCCTTCAATAGAGCACCCCTCGAGCAGTGAGCGGCAAACTAAATCTTGATGTCGCTGCCATCGCTGCTATGTAACTCCAGCACAAAGTAATATTGATAAAGGTACATGGACATTTTTTGATGCGTTTGGCAAACTATTTCTGGAGGGCGCCACCGACAGATTTTACACACAAAAATTCGATTTTTTCCTTCGAGCCTGTTAATCTGTTCTCTGTGCTTATAACTTACATACAGCCAAACAGATTCTTTCTGCGACGATTTCAAGCTATCAAAAAAGCAGAGGTGGGCACAATTCCGCTAATCCGCTAACAGCTAATTAGCTCAGCTAACATTTTGGTTAGCGGTTAGCGTTTTCGCTAATTTTTATAACCGTTAGCGTTTTTGTTAGCTTCCGCTAAATTTATGTACCGATAAATAAACCGCTATCTTTTTTCCGGCAGAAGGAAAATTTGTGAGAAATGTCACACAGGCTTCGGTCGAAGGAATCCAAATTCTAAACTTTTGTATGTACTTTACAAGCCAAGAGCCGGGGTGGCCAAGTATCAACGCAATAAAGTTTTCACCACAACCAAGGAAAATTATTATCAACAAAATATGTTTTTACAATTTTTCTACCTGCTAATTCCCTTTATTCTGATTTCATTGTATTTTTACTAAAAACTTGAAATTTTACTACTACACTCAAAATATTCTGCATGTGGTATTCCGTCACGTCCAAAATCACGTCCGACTCTTCCAAAGGTTGCGTTGCGTGTCTAATCCCCTTTCGTCATCCCGTTCTACTCTGCTATCCCATGCGTATGTCGACTCCGTCGACTCTGATGTTCCCATCTATGTATATGTCAAAGGTACGTCGGTTGATGACGGCAAAGTACATTGTATACAAGGTATTGTCGTTTAGGTCTAAGCAGCGATGCCAGATCAGCGGTTTTCCCGCTAGATTTAGCGGGATTTCAAGCCGGATAGCGGGACTTAATAACCAAACGGCGGCTAGCGGGAATCTAGCGGTTTTTTTAAATAACTCAGCGGGATTTTAGCGGGATCTCGATTTAGCGATATTTGGTAGGCAAGAAGAGTGCTGACAGAGACGTTGACAGTAAAAAACTTCATTTATTGACAGTCTAATGTCTGCTCATGCATTGGCAGATGGTTCAGTATATCCTGCTGATTAGAAAACTCCGTGGTTTTTGCCTAGAATGGGATCAGTTCTGACAAATACTCATTAGAACTTACTGAACAAGAAGACCACCAAACCAATCCGTTTTGCGTATTCCTAATTTTTCCACAAACTAATTCGTTGCCAATGGCAAAATCCAACTGATTCATGAATTGCAAACAAAACAACACAAACAACTTATGTATCTATATACATCATAATTTGCTATATACCGCAGCATTTGTATGATAACAAAACCAAAAAAAATCGGCTGATGAGCCGATAAACCCTAAGTCTAAAAGACAAATCGGTACATTTTTGCTAAAACAAAATATCAGCGAGAACAAAGAGCCGATGCGCTTTTCAGATATTTTTGAATTTGGGCTGCTTATAAAGATTGAAACATATCTTTTTTGTCACCAAAAACCATAACCATTTGCCAGCTTTGCTGAAATTTTGCATTATTTTTATCATAGCTAGACACAGAAAGAGAATTTGTGCTAAAGCTTTTTTCGAAATTTTTGCATGTGTTCTTAGACTCGTCGTAGTAAATTGTCATTATATGAGGGATAACAAGATACTTCTTTTTCTGTTTCCTGAAGCTTCGTCAACATGAATGCAGCAAATTTGCATAATGTTCATTTAATTGCAACCTCTCAATTTCAGCAGATCATCTTGATTTCAAATGCAAGCCTTACTGAAATGAATATTCTGCACCAGAAACGAAGGAATAATATGACTTTTGGTTCAGCGGGATTTCTAGCGGGAAATAGACTCTAGACAGCGGGATTTCAGCGGGAAATCAACCTCTGGGCAGCGGGAAAATGGGCAATCGACCTGGTAACACTGGGTCTAAGGTACATATAATATTAAATCAGGTGCAATATACTACAACCCCCTCTTTGAATAAATAAAAGAGACCTAAGCTTTGTTCTATATGATTTTTATTTATTTATATTTTGTCAAACGTATATTATTATTGTTGCCTCAGTATGGGACATAGTCATGATACTTTGACGGAGGTATTCTAATTCGTTTATCTGGATTAGCTAATGGCTGATTGGGCGCAGACGCTTTGAGGAGTGTTTCCTGTCTTTGATGGGTGTAAAGGGTTACTTGTGGCCTCGTCAACAGAAGAATGCTGCTCTTCTCCTATTTTTTTAAGATGCGCTGAGCTCCGTCTGTATTGCTTGCCATTGTCCTTTGACTGGATTAATGTATCTGTCCCTTTTTTTTTTGGCAAATGACAAATTCTTCATTACTGAAGTCTCCGTCCAGCTTACTAACTTTACGCATTCTTTTGGCCAACACGTGATCACCCACTTTTAGAATACTTCGTTTTGCCCCCCGTCTTTGATCCGCGTACTCTTTACCTTTTTGCTTAACTACAGCATCTCGTTCCCTAACCCCTGCATCTTCTTGAAAAGATGAAATACATGGTAGTTTGTTTTTGATGCGACGACCAAACATAATCTCACCCGGTGATTTTCCTGTCGTTGGGTGCTTGGAAGAATGATAAGTTAGCAAATACTTGTAAAGTTCTTGGCGCCAGTCATGTCCAAGTTCTTGGGCTACGAAGACGCTTAATGATCGAGCGGTTTTGGCGCTCAACCTCCCCGTTTGATTGCGGTCAATAGGGAATAGTGTTCATCAGTTTGATGCCATTTGCATCACAGAATTGCTTAAACTCCGCACAGTCTGCACTAAGTTGAGGTGCATTATCTGCCTTTAACGTAACAGGAATACCGTATCGGCTGAACATAATGGAAAGTTCTCTTATGACATCTTGCGCAGTTGTCGTTTCCATTTCGCATACCTCCATGAAGCGGCTGTAATAATCAATAACAACCATTAAATGTTGTCCTTCCGGCAGAGGCCCGAAAAAATCCAAAGCTATCGTATGCCATGGATAACTAGGTAGCTGACTCCGCTGTAAAGGCTCCGGAGGTTCTGGTGCACCGACTAAGGTACATCCTCTACAGTTCTTCACGATTTTCTCTACCTGAACATCCATTTTAGGCCACCAAACGTGGGAACGTAGATGATTCTTCATCATCGTGATTCGTGGGTGACCTTCGTGAGCGGTAAGCAGTACTTTTTCTCGGAGAGAACACGGAACAACGATTCGATCTCCTCGAATAAGCACGCCTTGAAAATCACAAAGTTCATTGGCGATTACTCGGTATACGATTGGTAAATCTTGATTTTCTCCTGATTCCAGGGTATTCAAAACTTGTTGAATTTCTGAATCAGCTTTACTCGCTTCTGCGATATCTCGCCATGTCAACGCTGAAGAATTTACTGCGTGCATAACGACTTCCCGAATAAAGATTTCTTCTGAAGAGTCAAACGGTATTGCCTTTTGAATTGATAGCCGTGATAAAGTATCAGCCACATTATCTTTTCCTGACGTAAATATTACTTTGTAGTCGAATGCTTGCAACCGCAACACCCACCTTTCTATACGTGCGCACGGTTTAGAACGCTGGGAGAAAAGAAAACTTAAAGCTTTGCAATCCGTGTAGATATCGAATGTTTTTCCCAGGAGATAATACTGGAAACGCTCTACGCCCCAAACTATTGCCAACGCTTCCTTTTCCGTTTGGCAATAACGGCGCTCCGTGTCGGTCAGTGATTCTGAAGCGAAACTGATGACACGGTGTTTACCAGCCTCATCGAACTGAATCAGGATGGCACCTAGCCCGCACGGACTGGCATCGGTGAGAACAGCTGTATGGTCTTCAACTCTATAGAACCCCAAATTCTCGATCTTGCTCATAGCATCTTTGATAGCGTGGAATGACTTCGACTGTTCCTGGGTCCATTCGAATTTTATTTCCTTGCGTAGTAATCTCCGCAATGGTTCGTCGACCGTAGCTAACATTGGCACAAACTTAGCAAGGTAATTTGCAAGTCCCAAGAAACTGCGAACCTCCGCTTCACATTGCGGTGCTCGAAACGATTGAATCGCTTGTATTTTACTTTTTGCAGGCATAACACCGTCTTGAGATATTTTATGCCCCAAAAAGTCTAGCTCTGTAACTCTCAGTTGACATTTTCCCCAATTCAATTCAATGCCTCGGTTTTTCAATCGTGACAAAACCTGCAAAATGTTAGGACAAAAAGAAATGGAATGATCTATATTTAGTTCACACAACAGTACTAATCAAAGGAGGTATTCTGGTAGAAAATCGTAAATTTATTTCAGTACTTAAACTTTACCTTCTCCAAACGTTCATCATGTTCCTTTAAATCGCTACCTTCTACCAGCACATCGTCCAGGTACCAGAAAACCCCCTCACAACCGCTCAATGTCTCGTCCATGGTCTTCTGAAACAGCTCTGGAGCTGTGACTAAACCGAATGGCAAACGCTTAAAACGGTATAATCCTCGCCGAGTCATGAAAGTAGTCGCATCTCTAGAGTCCTCGGCTAACTCTATCTGGAGAAATGCTTCCTTTATATCAAGCTTGCTCCACAATCGACCGCGTCCCAGCTTTGCCAAATAATCGTCAACTGATGGCATGGGGTGGTGTTCCCGCAACACAGCCTCATTGACTCTACGAAGATCCAGACATAATCGGGGTTCACCATTAGATTTTCCCACCACAACTAGTGGTGAAACCCAAGTGGTAGGTCCCGTTTTAACCTCGATGATGTCTCGTTTCAGCATTTCATCTGATTTCCTGTCGACAGCTTCCTCCAGAGGTACAGGAATCCGGCGCATAGGTTGGTATACCGGAATAGCCTGTGGATCGATTCGAATCGTCGCGCTTACGCCGTTCATCTTTGAGAAAGGGCAAACTTCAATATTGTTTATGTTTAACCCGACTTTCAAAACTCCCAGTTGCTTTGCTGTTTCATCACCCAGCAGGCACTGCTGCCCTCCTTCAACAACAAAGAATTTCGCTCGAATGCGTTGATCATTAGCCGAAATGTACGCTATGAACGAACCGAGAATCGTAAGTGGTTCTGGGCTTCCATAAGCACGTAAGATTCGAGAGCTACCCCTTGTCGAGGAGCACACATCCACTTGCTCACTCTTAAGCTTCCTCCATGTCTCTCCACTAACCAAGTTGGCATCCGAACCA
This sequence comes from Sabethes cyaneus, assembly GCF_943734655.1. Lineage (NCBI taxonomy): Eukaryota > Metazoa > Arthropoda > Insecta > Diptera > Culicidae > Sabethes > Sabethes cyaneus. The sequence continues at coordinate 111,967,388 of NC_071354.1, read as the reverse complement.
GAATCGATCAGCATGTCCAATAGAACTCCTCCAACTTCGCACGTAATGATGTTTGATTCGTTTCCCGAATAGAAGGCGTAATACACTTTAGTTTCGCTATTATCCACATTCTCTTTCGAAACATCAGGATTCCAATTTCCATCTACCACTCGTACAAACTTGTCAGTTTTTCTGTCTTGAGGTCGCTTAGCCTTTCGACACAATCTTTCAAAGTGCCCGTAGCTTTTGCAATTACGGCACTGTTTCCCACGGGCGGGACAAATCAGTGAGACAGCGATATGCCGCAGCCGGCCACAGTTAGAGCAAGACATTTCCGTCGGTTTTCCAGCAGTAGCAACAAATTTCTTCTTGCTACTCCCCTGTTGCTCGATTTTGAAAATCTTCTCCGGTCGCCGATCAACTCCAATCTCATCTATTTGCTGATCCACACCTTCGTGTACGATGCCTAAAGCCTCGATTTCCGAAAAGGATAAATCCTTCAATAGGATTCTTCTGCGAACTTCGTTGGAATTACATCCTTCAACTACCGTATCAGTTAAATAGATGTCACTTAGGATGGCACTTACTTCAGCACCGTACTTGTCAAACCCACATTGCGAAACCTGTTGCTTCAGCCGGATTACGTAATCTGCAAAGCGTTCTCCTGTTTTCTGCTTCATCGAACGAAGCTTTCGTCGCTCCGAGGTACTCTGATGGCGGGGCTCAAAAAACTCATCCAACTTCTCGATCGCGCAGTTATACCACTTTGGTTCCAGTGTTACCAAAGGCACATGGTCGTAGTCCTTCAAATTCTTGAAAACGACTTGCAGTGCTGGTCCTCCCAGATGAAGAAGCTTGGCTCTCTTTGCATACTGATCGGTAATATCGTATGCTGCAAAGTAACATTCTAGCCCTTCCTTTCACGCCTTCCACTCCTTAGCTAGCTTACTAGTCTCGATTTGATCGCACCGAAATGCCGAAACTGGCCGTGAATCTTGCATCTGAAAAAAAAACAAGATGCAAAGTAAACTTAACTTCCCAGAGCTCGTTTTTTCAGTGTCCACCATTTCAATCGATCAAACTACCCATTCAACTTCCGTTATTTCCTGGAATAACGTCACAACATTCAGGAGAGTTCTATCAACCCTCGCTTTGATTTGCCATGAGAAATCCTCAAGATTTTTTTTTTACCTCTTCCGGGGAAACCCGTATAGTTTCCGCCACAACAAACTTTACTTCGGAGAAATCCTGAATTCCGCCATTCCGGAGAAACCCATATGGTTTCCGCCGCATCCATACACTCGTTTCCCTACTTGATCAAAAAGAAAATCATCATTTTGCCAGCGACACTACTGTTAGCGTCAATTCATTACCGCTTATTGCATCATTTTTTTTATTTTTTTTTGCAAGCGACGCCACCGCTAACCTCAATTAGTTTTCCTTTTGCGGGAATTACTCTCACAGAACGAATATTCGCTATCGGTAAATGAAAAAAAAAACAAATCTTACCGTTTTTCCTTTCGCTGTAAATGTAAGGTCCGAAATCCTAGTCGCCAGATTGTGGTATTCCGTCACGTCCAAAATCACGTCCGACTCTTCCAAAGGTTGCGTGTCTAATCCCCTTTCGTCATCCCGTTCTACTCTGCTATCCCATGCGTATGTCGACTCCGTCGACTCTGATGTTCCCATCTATGTATATGTCAAAGGTACGTCGGTTGATGACGGCAAAGTACATTGTATACAAGGTATTGTCGTTTAGGTCTAAAGCCTAGTATCAAAAACATCCCATCAAGAAGACTGGCAACTCTGCTAAAAGTCGAGCGACAGTAACAGCAATGCTATCTGCCGAGTTAAAGTTGAACTTTCACATAGTAGTGTGTGTATATTACAATATGGATGTACACAAACACGTATGCAATGCATTGCCATGCTCGCATACATACTTTCCCACCAATACATGTACACACAGCTTCAACTTTTGTCGGGCGGGGTGCGCTGTTCCTTCTGTTGCTCGTCATTTGTATGGGCGCGACGAAGAGATGCCAGTCTTCTTGATGGAATGTTTTTGCTAGTATCCAGCTGAAAAGAAAACAGCTCAAGAAAAAATCTTACTATTTACCGAAGAAATTTTGACAACTGCAAGGCAAGCAATTATCTGTCATTTTTTCTTGTGGTAAAAATTGCGCCGGATATTATTCCGTACGGAAAAGTGACATTTCAATTCACTTGCATGTAAAACTGCGCCATCTGAAAATGAAACAATATTTCTTGTGAAGTGCATACTGGTAAAGAAATCGCAAACGGAAAATCTTTTCTTTAGCATTTCTTGGCATATCTTTTTGCCCATTTCTTTTCAGGTCGATATTATCAATTTCCCACCCTTTCGTACGCGATGAATTATAACCGTCGCCAAAATCGTCGCGGGGGCAAATATCGTTTATTTTGTCAAGTAAATCAATAGCTTACGTGCTAGACAAGCATAATATATAGTTATAACTTACATACAGCCAAGCAAATTCTCTCTGCGACGATTTCAAGCCATCAAAAAAGTGAGCAGCGCGTTTTGTTACCAAAGAAACGGACAATACCAGGCTTAAGGTACATATAATATTAAATCAGCTGCAATATATTGCTGATTGCAAGGAAAATTGTACCATCCAAAGTGCGAAATCGCTCATAAAACTGCGATCCAGCATTAAATCGTTTCGGTGTCTTCGGCGCACTTTTTCGTTTCATTCCAAGCAATAAGTGCGCCGAAGAAACCGAAACGATTTAAGCCAAAATAGCACTTTTATGAACGATTGCGCACTTTGGATGATAAAATTTTCCTTGCAATTAGCAATACTACACTGCACATAACTAATGGTAAATTTCCATATGAAATTCCAGATGGTTATCATGTGCCACATACAGTGGACCCCCGTTCGTTTGAATGATTTCTCATGCAAACTAACGGGGTTAGCTTTTAATTTAAACAACTGGTAACCCCAAATATGCTGGAGCTTGTGTGAACTGGCTGCCCTGTTGTTTGTTATTGTTTGGGTGGTTTGATTCAGTTGGCAGTTGCAAGCAGCGAATATTTCATTTTCCGATCAGATTTCTACCATAATCGTTGGGCAGTGGTTGGAGAATTCGCGAAAAAGTGATCATTTGAATCGATGAACATACACTATTCGCCTGCCTCGCCGATAATGCACGCATCAGCTTCGAATTTTATCACGAACAGAACCTCATTGTGAACATCAGAATTCGTTCAAAAATTGAATATTGAACATTGAGTATGTTCGATTTATCGGATATAGAATGCCCTGGGACGCCGGAAAGTATTCAAAATAATATTACCACGAAAAGGGAATAGTTTAAAGTAGTGTTAGTGGCTTTACAAGCAGCAGAAGACGGTAAATCGCACTTTTGCGTTGTTCACGATATTCGTATATTCAGCGATGCTATGAAGCGTGAGTGTATGTTGCTCATTGTTATAGGCGAATTGAACCACTCGCGTAGCTGTTTTATTGCTGTTGCAGTTGAAAACCGTAATAATCGACGTGCGACATTCGGTTTTATTCTTGTTCTGTGTGTCGCAACTATGTCGCACGTGGTGCGCTGTCTAGCGCATCAATGTGCGAACACAGCGCACCTCGTGCGACGTAGTTGCGACACACAGAACAAGAATAAAACCGAATGTCGCATGTTGATTATTACGGTTTTCAACTGCAACAGCAATATCATGATAAAAACCGTTTGCCGATGCTCGGCATATCTATTCATTTTGCGAGTTTTCCAACCTTTGTCGTTGGGAAAACGCATTGTGAAACAGATTGAACACGCTAGATCAGTACAAACAAATCGCGTTTATGTGCATTGTCTGCATAAGCAAACGATGTCATATTGAGAATGACATTTGAACCATTTTTAATTTGCACGTCGTGCAAACCAACGGGGTTCAAATTAAAAAGTGTTCAGATTAAAAACGGTCAAACGAACGGGGGTCCACGGTATAAGCACAATAGGGCTTTTCACACTAACACTAATGTGACTTCTGGGGGGCACACATTGCATTACCAGCTCAAGTTAAAATGTAAACATTGAATAAAAAAGTGTTTAGCTGTATTTCTCACTGCTTTTTACCATTTTTTATGTACGAAAAGTGAGTAAAAGAATATTGTTTATGTTTAATTGGTTAAATCTTTAAGCCAGAATATAAAAAAGGCATTTTACTTCGTAAAACTTGTGCGATAAATAGACGCGGTGTTCGTGGGAATCACCGACCAATTTTTATAATATTTCTTATAATACTTAGAATCTTACATACTCTAACTACTGAAAAGTTGCAGTGAAAAAGTTATTGCTGCAACATGTAAACTTGCTGCTTCCAATCTGAATATTATCAAGGCAATTGCAATATGAAGTTTGAATTGCAATACGAACCAAGGTTTGAACTATTTTGATAATATATAAACCTCTTATATCTTAAATCTTTGAAAACGTCTAGTCTACAAGAGTAGTTAAACATTACCTAACTATTCTGCTGACATTAACTATATTTAAATATAGTACTTTAGAAAAATGCCAATAAATTTGCCACCTTCAATCTTTGATAGTAATTAATAAATTGTTTATACCTTCAACATTTTGCAAGCTTAAGGACTTATGTATATGATTTTCATGCATAAAAATTGGTTAGATACTTAACGATATCAAATTAGATAACTTTTTTCGGTAAAATATAGGTTAAAAAATACTTTTAGTACAGTTGACAGAAAGCAAGACTTTTCCAAAACTTTTCTAAAGCAAACCAAAACATTGTACATCATTCAAACTTATCGCTATGCTGTTTCTGAGTATCTTAAGCGAAATACTTATTTAAAAAAATTAAAATGAATCTTATTCAACACCTTTCCCATTCATTTTTGCCTGGCTGTAAGGCCATGTGTGCCCCCCAGATCACTAATACATTTACACATAGGCAAAAGCCCTATCCGCCTAGAAATACACATAAAAATTATACGGATATGAATAGCATGTGCAATAGAGGTTTTCCGTCAGATCATACCCCTCCTTTTCTTATTTTTTCTCAAAAGTACTCCCAATACGAGTGACAATGGTGCAAAAATATATTTTTTTCGTTGACTCTAGAATTTACTACGATTTTTTAAACAATGCAAATTGCAAGAATGTTGAGTTTCTTTTCACCAAATCACGAATGTTGAGTTTTAAAAAATTCGTTTCGGCTGCACTGTTTATCAAAATTTTCAGATTTTCTGGCAGCATTGCATAACAGTTTTTGACATATGTGTATCAGCGGTAGAGTGAAAAGGATAAAACGAATGAAAAGCTAATGATTACCTTCTTTTTCATTTCGTTTGTTGCTTGCCACAAGAGTAAAGAGTGGCACAAATGGTTTCGAAGTGGTGAAAATAGAGGACACTGGTACAAAAAGGCATGTAAGACATCCGAGAAGTGACCGGTTGAAATATACGCATTTTAGTTTTTCATTTTTACAGTAGTTAGAGGCTTTAATAAAGAAAGTTTTATATGGGTATCATTTCTAAGAGTCAAAACCGAACATTTAGTGAAAAAAAATTTTTGACGGAAAACCTCTATTATACACATAAAAAGTATACGCATATGAATAGTATGTGCAAAAGTTTCGCGTACCCATAAATTATAACTGTTTGACATATAAAGTTCATTGACTGGGCACATTGCAAAAATCTATGCGTGGGACACATAGAAACTATACGAAAAATTTTCTCAGTGTACCTTTGAAACAAAAATTATCTTTTATTGCCGAAATCTGCGCTTTTCGCTTAAGTGATGTTGATTCTTATGTGCTAACAAATTTAGCTGTTAGCGGTTAGCGTTAGCTTCCGCTAAATTGTTGATTGATTTAGCGGTAGGCGGTTATTGAAGCTAACGTTTTGATTTAGCGGATTAGCTGCAGAGATGCCATATTTTCTAAACAAAAGTCTGAAACTGCTCGAAAACCGGTAAAATCGAGCAGTTTTCCTGCTACTCAAATTTTCTGGCTTGAAAATAATCTGCGAAAATCTGCACACTTTTTTAGGAAGTCTGTGAAAGTTTAAAGAGCTTCGAACAAAAATCTGCACCAGAACAATAAAAGTCATAAAAACTGCAAATTTATAATGATCTGCAAGACCGTTCCAAAAATCTGGAATTTGCAGACAAATCTGCAAGTCTGGTATCCCTGATTAGCAGTTAGCGAAGCTAAAATTTCGGTTAGCGGTGCCCACCTCTGCAAAAAAGTGAGCAGCGCGTTTTGTTACCAAAGAAACAGGCAATACCTAATTATTTTTTCTTATGTTTTGTCTTTGACAGACAGGGCTGCGACCATAGTTGATCCATCTCGCCAGAATACCTAATTAATTCGTAAATGATTTCAAAAGTAATCTCTGATTACTACACACTGATACGCCTTACTGGGAAACCCCTTGCTAGAAACCCAAGCTAGAAACCCCTTGGTGAATGATTACAAAAGTAATCTCTGATTACTACGTACTTACACACTTAAAAAAAAGTACCGAGTTCGGTAAATTATCGTAAATTTTACCGAACAGCAGCAGCAGAACGTTCGGTAAAATTTTTTATGATGCCAAACGTGCCAAACAGTACTAATGATCCGTAAACGTCGATTGGCATCATCGAATTTTACCGAACGTTCGGCTGCTCAGAGTTCGGTAAAAAAAATTTAAGTGTGCACACTTAAACGATTCGGTAAAATTTACCGAAATCTAAACAGCTGAACGTTCGGTAAAATTTTTTATTGCACCAAACATTACTAATGATCTGTAAACGTCGATTGGCACCATCGAAATTTTTACCGAACGTTCAGCTGTTTAGATTTCGGTAAAATTTTACCGAATTCGGAGGTTTTTGTTAAGTGTGTGTATATTAATATTAAATATATCTAATATTTATTAATATTAAGAAATTTTCTTACTGAAAAAGGAAAAACCCTTGAATATATGTCGACCAACATTTGAAAGGGGCGGATAAGCCAACTGTCAAACAGAACGAGTGAGAGTTACTTTTTGCTGGAGCAGCTTAGCAGCATAGGAAAATGTAGAGTGACTATATACAGAGTGGCGACAAGTCATCCCAAATGTATGCAATGCGGTTTTTCCAAGGTTTTTCTTTCTCTTTCCTGCATACGCGTTGGATAGGTCGTCTGCTCGATTGGAATGACACTGACAGATAATTATCATTCCAATTTTGACATTGTCGCCACTCTGTATACAGTCACTCTAGGAAAATGAACACTCTCACTCGTTCTGTTTGACAGTTGACTTATCCGCCCCTTTCAAATGTTAGTCGACATATTTCAGCGGTACCGTGCTGTATTTTCCAGCAAACGGTTGCATGTCACTTTCAACCAATCAGAAATTGGACCAATTTTGGATCAACGTCGTGGTTACCTCGTGGGCACGTTTGGTCCCCAGCTCCGGCCTTATCCTAATATTGTTGTTGCAGTTGAAAACCGTAATAATTGACGTGCGACATTCGGTTTTATTCTTTTTCTGTGTGTCGCAACTACGTCGCATGTGGTGCGCTGTGTTCGCACATTGATGCGCTATACAGCGCACCACCTGCGACGTAGTTGCGACACACAGAACAAGAATAAAACCGAATGTCGCACGTCGGTTATTACGGTTTTCAACTGCAACAACAATAAATGTCAAACATTTTCACCGTATTAATTATTATTGATATTCGTCTAGGAACGTAACGTGAGGTTGCGTGTGCTTTTTACTGTTTATTGCAGGTTTATCACGTCAGTCAAACGTTATTTCATACCATATTCATAGTCCTGAGATACGGTGCAGCCATGTCCAAAAGACGAATCGAAGTGCTGGACCCTTTTATTAAAAAACGGAGGTATATCAACCGCTTCTGTCTCAAAGAAAGCCAATATGGCGTCCAAAATTGTATGGTATTTTCAATTTTCTTTTATATTTCAGAGAGGAAAAGGGAATCCTGGATGAAGGGGCGTCTTCTAGCAAAAGCGACTCGAATAACCTGTTAAGTACGAATAGTTCTTCAGGGAAGGTGAATCCGTTAAATGGACAAATATATTCGCAAAATTATTTTAATCTGTACAAGAAACGCATCACTTTACCAGTTTTCGAGTATCGAGCAGATTTTATGCGTCTTTTAGCAGAAAATCAGTGTATTGTACTGGTTGGTGAAACAGGTTCTGGCAAAACAACGCAGATTCCACAATGGTGCGTGGATTTTGCTAGAGCGAGTAGCCATAAAGGAGTAGCCTGTACTCAACCACGACGAGTGGCAGCGATGTCTGTGGCCCAACGCGTTTCTGAAGAAATGGATGTAGTGCTGGGAATTGAAGTGGGCTATAGCATTCGTTTTGAGGATTGTTCTTCACCGCAAACAATACTTAAGTATGCTCGGCTGTTATTTACCACAGTGTGTATTTTAATGTCTTGTATAACTTCTAGATATATGACAGATGGTATGTTACTACGTGAAGGAATGAGCGATCCAATGTTAGAAGCTTATCAGGTCATTCTTCTGGACGAAGCTCATGAACGTACCTTGGCAACTGATTTATTAATGGGAGTTCTAAAGGAAGTAATTCGTCAGCGCAAAGATTTGAAATTAGTTATTATGTCGGCTACTTTAGACGCAGGCAAATTTCAACAATATTTTGATAACGCACCATTGATGAACGTACCTGGTCGCACACACCCGGTGGAAATATTCTATACTCCTGAACCGGAAAGAGATTATTTAGAAGCCGCAATTCGAACTGTCATCCAAATCCATATGTGTGAAGATATCGAGGGAGATGTTCTTATGTTTCTTACTGGTCAAGAAGAAATTGAAGAAGCTTGTAAAAGAGTAAAACGAGAAATAGATAACCTCGGGCCAGAAGTTGGCGAATTGAAGTGCATTCCGTTATATTCTTCTTTACCACCGAATATGCAGCAAAAAATTTTTGAGCCAGCCCCACCAAAAAGGTCGAATGGAGCCATCGGTCGAAAAGTAGTCATTTCTACAAATATTGCCGAAACATCATTGACTATAGACGGCGTAGTTTTTGTGATTGATCCTGGATTTTCAAAACAAAAAGTGTATAACCCACGCATTCGTGTGGAAAGTTTGCTTGTTTCCCCTATTAGTAAAGCCTCCGCACAGCAACGAGCTGGTCGAGCTGGTCGTACCAGACCAGGAAAATGTTTTCGACTTTATACGGAAAAGGCATATAAAACGGAAATGCAGGAAAATACTTATCCAGAGATTTTGAGATCCAATTTAGGCAAGCGGTATATTCCATTTAATTTATTCCAAGTTACAAATTATTTTCCAAACAGGAACAGTCGTTCTACAACTTAAAAAGCTTGGTATTGATGATTTGGTTCATTTTGATTTTATGGATCCACCGGCTCCAGAAACACTGATGCGAGCACTTGAATTATTGAATTACCTAGCAGCCCTAGATGATGATGGAAACCTCACCGACCTTGGAGCAGTCATGGCTGAATTTCCACTGGATCCGCAATTAGCTAAGATGTTAATTGCAAGCTGTAACCACAATTGTTCAAATGAAATCCTGTCAATAACTGCGATGTTGTCTGGTGAGATATATGCTTATGATATAGAATGAATAGTCATTTTGTATAATCGAATTCAGTAGAATTGCTTATGCAAGAGGAGGGTATGGTCTGGCGGGTGAATCAGTAAAAAAATCATTGGCGGACCTTACTAAGCCCCCCTAGAAAAATTGACTTGGCCGACCAATAAAACGGTCGAAAAAAATTCCGGGGCTATTGCCCCCCTAGAAATGAGCGCCAGTTCCGCCAATGAAAAAAATATCTGATTTTTTCTTGAGGTAGCGGTAAAAGCTGATAAGCTAGGACGGGCAAAGTGTGTTAGTGAAGTTTTTTATGTCCTATGACATTATTCCACCTAACCCTCTCTGTCCCATGGTAGCACAGGTGATCCATGACTTCCGAGACTAAAATAGGCCGATAAAATTTTTAAGGCATTTAAATATGGATATTTTGATTTTATAACGTAGTAAAAACATTATTTTACAAGCTGTATAGTCATATTTGACGAATTACTTATTATTCGCTTTTTCACATGGTCGAAAACTGTAAACCACCAAAATACGCCTGGGACAGAGAGGGTTAAAAAAAATCTTATCATTACCTTTTTTACCAGTGCTAAATCTGGGTATGATTCAAGGTAATTTGCCAATTATTGCACACCCAACACAGGCACTTTAAGTTTTTCTTATTTCGCGGGAAAAATACCTTACGTTATTTTTAATCAAAATTTGGAACTAGAATGACCTTTCAGTAAAACATTTGATACCGTTTTATAGCCGGAAACAATGCAATTTGCAATTTGAGATTTTCCCAACAGTAAAAAGACCCACTGTTGTCCATTGGATTAACAGCGTTTGCCTAATATTGCACACATTCAACTCAATTGTAAGAATTGAGCAGTAAGGATTTTTTTTCGCAAAACGTCCTTTATTTATTTATTTATTTATAATGTAATTCATCCGACTAATAGTAATCGTCTACATGAATTTATTTCAATATCTCCAAATGCCTTTGTGCAACGTTCAATATTTTGATATCAAAAGAAAGATATTTTTATAGGGATTTCAATGGTGTAGTCCTGATGGAAACTCAAATGACGCAATTATATTTCACTCCATGGATTGGTATATATACTCCATATATACTATACAGTAGGATTTCGAATTTGGCAACAAATGCGAGTCGCCTATGTTGCCAAAATCGAGATCCTTTTTTGATATGAAGAAATTGAATGTTAATGCTTTAGAAATTGACTAAATATTATTAATCAACGATTGCAGCCATGTTATGTTTAAATAGTCCGCCAAAAGCTATCCATCCGGTTCAAGTAAGTTTTTGGTAATATGCGGTATGACGTAGTCCTACGGCAATAAGCACCAAAACATTCTATAACCGAAAATATTTTTTCATGAACACACTGAGAGCACCATTTTTTCGTCATTTAAAGCATGTATGCGGAAATTGACTGATATTTAAGCAGATTTTTGGAAGTGAAATATTTTGTGTGGCCAAAAACGGATACTTTTGTTGCCAAAATCGAAGCATGCCAAAATCGAGCCGTGGCAAATTCGAAATCCCACTATATAGGTATACATACATACTTTATTATTGAATCCCCATGATCCTTACTGTATTGTTTACCTTGCCCTACTAACACGAAATCCTCTGTTTTCCTGTAACATCTATGAAAGTAGTATGGGTTCCTTGCACTTTCAAAAGTAGATGCCATCACCTATCTCTAACATTCATACCCACTTCCCCTGTGGTTGTTCGGACGTAGTCAGGTATATAATGCGATTAGGAGTGGTTAGGGCAATATGGGCCGCCTAAGCAAAACGCGTCGTAAAACATGTAGCGTGTAATCAAAATTATAATAAATACCATAAACTGACGATTTGACATGTCTTCGATAAATTAAAAATGTTAGAATATTGATTGACTATAAACAGCCATCAAATTTAAATGTTTAAAAAATGATACTTTTTGCTTTGATCAAAAACCATACGGTGCATAATGGACCACCATACGGGGAAATATGGACACTTTAGTTAAAGTTACCATTTTGGCCAGTTTTTAATAGAAAATAACATAAAAGATTATATCATATCGAAGAAAAAAGAAATGGTGATTATTTTCATTTCATTTTTCAGTTCGTTTTTTTCTATTTACCGATTTTTTTTTTTAGTTGAACAACATAGGTAACATGGCGGTTCAAGAGCCAGGTAGATGAAAGACACAACTTTTGCTCTGTAACCGCAATTTTCGGGTTGATTGTTGCTTACAATTACGCAACATTATACTCGACTGTATCATTTTAATGTATATATTACTTTCAAGTCTTTATGGTTTATGTATAAATACATCGCCAGGTATGCTCGTTATGCCCCTTGCAGCTATGCTAATCAGAAATAATTATGATAATGCGGTAAAACAAAGATTATCTCAATTATACAAAGTGATTGTTTATATATGGTAATAGTAACCATATATGGAGTGGAGAAGTTTATAGCACACGACAAATGGCATATATAGCTTATTTTGTGGGTTGTAATTCTTATAGTATTTTTACAATTCTGAGTCGACTCGAGTTGTTTCCTAATATCTCAGACATATTAACGAATTTGGATGCGGTTTCTGTTGAGATGCTTATTCCCTCGGCATTCATCCTAAACCTTAGTTCCGCATGTAGAATGTAATATAGTTTAAGTTAGATATATGTGTAGTATGTAGTATTGTATAATTAACCTTTACGTGATAGCATGTGTCTCGTAAAGCGGAATGGAGCGGAATTGAACGGATCTGATTTTAAATCACGTCCGTTTAGGCCGGAGCACCGGGAGGGCTTACTCACTTCCCTCGATGAAATGCTGGTATGCACAGAAATTTCTCTAGAAATCTGAAACCAAATCCTACCCACCATTCATGAGATTTTGACTTATTCATGAAAATTTAAATTTAACGCTAGTTAGAACGAACGGGTGTTCAAAAATGATGTGATGTCTTTAGTTGCGTAATCGAGACATTTTCTATGGGATTGCCGTAGAATTTGTGGCTGTTATGCGATTATGGACAGCACAGCATTGAAAAATATACACACACGTGCATGTATACATGTGTATGTATATATATATACACATGTATGAGTGTGCATGGGTGTATAGGTATGAATGAATATATGTTTGAGTGTTCTATGACGACTCGGACGGTGGCAGCTCACCGCTGGTCTGCTCCTCTGCATTCTTGCTACTGTCGGCGGGGTTGGACGCAGTAGATCTCTCGAAAAGCTTTATAGCATCGATATGCATTTTGTTCTGTCCGGTGCCCAATCCTGGCAGACTTCAACTGGAATTCCACTTCTAACTAAATCTTTTTAGAGTATAGCTCTTCAAGTAAAAACAGGTATTCGTTTCTCTGGCTGATTCAAGCGATAGCGAAGGTCTGTTCTCAATATATCATCATTCCAACTTCCTAAAATATGGTCATAGTATATAATATATGGCCATGGAATGAGGATTTTTTCGATTCAATACCATCCTCACAGAGGGTTATCAACTTCGTTAACATCTTATTAAGTCTTGCTTCAGTGACAGTTTGCACTTCAGACTTAACACGGCATATATACATATCTCCAAGTTCTACATGATCCGCCTCATCCTTTCTTAGTTACAGCATTGCTTCAATTTGACCACTATCTGAAGATCATACCGGCAAATCGGTTGACTGCCGCTACAAATAGGCAATTACTGCCACCGGGAATAATACGTGCGAGTACCAGTCCCCATTATATCGCATCTGCTCTATTTTTCGGAAGTTCAAGTAGTTTTTCGATAGTTCTGAGCAATAATATTACTCTTGAATAATATTCCGCACACAATATTCGAAAATAAATGCCAACAGCTACAATACTGCAATGATGGCAGGTAAAGAAGCAGTTGTGGCTTTTAAGGGGCATTGGTGGTTGGACGGTGCTGAGTTGCCGATCGTGATGACATGGGTAGTTGGAAATATGAGTAGCGTTCATCCTAGCGAGTAGTTAGTTGGTAGTAGCATAGGAAATGGGGAGATATAGAATCCTCGTAATGTTACTAACCCGCAAATTGCAATCAATATGTTGACGATTTATCAATGTTACACGGGCAGAACAAGACTGACACACGCAGAGAAGCGCATAAACAAAAGGAAGGAGAATTTAAAGATAAGTATATTCATTTTTTTATAAGTACATTCATTGTTAATGCTTATACAATTATAGCGGGTCTGCATAGAGTCAAGTTCTGTCATCTCTTCTTCCTCCTCATTAATTCATCATCATCAACGCACTATGGCGCTAGCGTTGTCCGAATGGGCTCTTGTATCATTATCACAACCATTTTCTCTCAGCCTTGGACAGACTTGGCTCTAACTGCCCCACCTCGTGCTGCAAAAGGAAACGGTTTTTGTTGCTCATTAAGAACATTGTCAACAAGTTTATTAAACAAATTAGCGAAATTGATTGTCCAATATGCCCACACGAACGGTTGCCCATTTTGCCCTTTATGCTCATTATGCCCCTATCACCCCTATATAGCCATCTATGATGTGTGCAACCTTATATGTTAATGCTGATGCTAATTTCAAGGGTGTAGTCCTTGTTTAGACACGCGTCTGTTCCGGGCAATTTTACCCTACTTTTCTAGGAGTACAGTGACGTTTTCTATCCATAAAATTTCAGTAGTATGCGTTTTTGGATGAGATTTTGCTTTTTTAATAGCAAAGTTTGACACTACACAACTCTCTTCTCTTCCTTTAGTAACGACTAGGGCATTATTTTTGTTATAATTTTCGTTTCTCAAAAATTTCTCATAAAAACTTCCGCACACATTTTTCCGTCAATCGAATTTGGATTACGGATGCAAAAATTACCTCCTATTCTCGAAAATTGTTGTACGTCGGTAATATCATTAGGCTTTTGTAGATTTAGTCTCCACAGAAATCGATAATTATTGATATTGTTTCAATCAGACATCGAAATAGTGGTAAAAGTTCAATATGTGTTGATTTAAGTTAGAATCAGAAACGGAAACGGTTACATTTTTACCTTTGTTATACTATAACAAAGGTTTAAAAATTGGTCGAAAAACACGAAATTGATCCGAGGCCCGGAGGGCCAATTCACATATACCAATCGATAGGGTTCGTCGATTTGAGCAATGTCTGTGTGTGTGTGTGTGTGTGTGTGTGTATGTAATGATTTTTTCTATCGCCTGTTTCTCAGAGATGGCTGAACCGAATCGTTCGCTATTACTTTTGTTTGAAAGGTATTATAGTCTAGTAGATCACTATTGAGTTGCTTCGTGACACGACGTTTCGTTTAAAAGTTATAAGCAAAAATGTGAAAAATACATGACACGGGTTTCTCTAGAACTACATGACCGATTTCAGCGATCTTAGTATCAAATGAAAGCTCTTATTAAAGCTAAATTATTCAGGAATTTTTAATTGAAAACAAACTAGTAGTTTAAAAGTTATGCTTAAAAAACCTGTTTTGACAAGGTAATAATTACCGCCTGTTTCTTAGAGATGGCCAAACCGATTTATGCGCTATTAGTCTCATTTGAAAGATAATATATCCTAATAGATCACTATTGAATGATTTTTTGATTGGACGATTAATTTGAAAGTTATGAGCAATCGAATACACCACACCAAAATTAACAAAAATTTATAATGATTTTAACCAAGATAATTTACCTAATTTCAATTATTTGAATTTCAAACGAGAGGTTTTGACACTACAAATATATGTGCAAAATTTCATAAGAATTGGTTGTAGCGGTCAAAAGATATTAACCCTCGAACACTCGCGCCAACTTTTGTAACACAGTTACTCGCGCGCACAATAGCCTCAAACCAAAGAAAACGTGCCGTTTTGACTGGGAAAACTTGGTTTTACGTTTATCGAACCTTTAGAATAGTTTCTTGAAATTAAAAGCTCTATCGCCTAGAAGTGAATAAAAAAAATTATTTTTCTTCAGTGTCAGTATAACACATTGATGTGTTCTGCAAAGTTATAGAGCATATTATTACAAGAAATTTTCCTAAAGACAGTAACCTTCCATCTCTGCAGCTAAGATAGAAAAATCTTATTTATTGTATATGAATTTGTAAAATCAGGTTTTATATTTTTGCTCTTTTTGTAA